>NW_013666416.1:398674-403162 GCF_000517525.1 Limulus polyphemus
CCTTATTTTCAATAAGCAATCCTGAAAAATATTTGGGGGTACTTAACTTTTTTCCAGGTGTATATGTGCTTCACCATTATATGAACCTAGCTTTATTTCATTTGCCCTCGTCCAGGGTTACTGATGAGAGGTGGAATTCCTTGAAACTAGTATAACTTGGTGACAATTGGTAAATTGAATGATAGATTGGGCTACAAATTAATTTGTTAAGGAACTATTTTTCACCATTCAAGATAATCTTGAAAGAAGTCAAATTGAATCTGTACAAGAGGTTTTGTATTCTTAGAAGACAATGTGATAGAAACAAGAGAACACTGTCCAGCTGTAGAAAGCTTCTTTTGAGATTAATGCTTTTTGAACATTGTTCAGCCAGAGTGTTATCCATTTTGAAGCCATTGGTTTCTACAGCCAAATTAGCTGATCCAGATTATGAGACCTGAGTATGGGTCTGTTTCATAGAACACAGGAACATGTTTATTGAAATCTTTCTTATGTTAAGGTGAATAAGTATGGGACTAATGAAATAAATATTACTGGTGGTTCCACAAAGGATTAGTGAAGTATTGTTTGTGGAAACTTTTAAGATCCAGAAGTAGTTATGAGATTTCTTATGTGATTAAGATTTGTGTGTGTGTTGATCAGCCATGTTGAGACTGTGATCCAGACAACTGTGCTATATGTCATACAGGAAATGTTACAAGTAGATGTAGAAATTTTGTTGTTTTTTCTATTAATACTGTTGGGGAAGTAATCACAAAAATATATAATGAAAACCTAAAATTCCATGCAAGACCACTCATGCACTAATTCTGACACTCAGTTTAGTGAGAACATCTGGCATTGGATGAAGGAAGAGCAATGGCCAAAAACAGCCATATATCAAAGGAATTTGTATTTAGTGGGCATTTCTTTAGCACCTTGTGTAAGTTAAGTTAATGTGACTTTTAACATTGATGCTAATGGAATTAACCACGTCCTAATTTAGGATAGAACAACTAACTAATTTTTATTGAAGTACATTTATTGGGTAATAATGGGTTTTTGTTAATACGATGTTTTGAATAATGTAAGCATGTGTAGCTTCTGGTGGCCAGTTATCTTAGTTCCCTCATTATCATGCCACAGTCCCCAAAAAATAAAAGGGTAGGTTAGAGGTATAGGATCAATACACTGAGCATTTTGAGTGTACAGTTGGAACTAGGTTCAGTGAAAAAAGAACATGAAAACATGTTAAGTATTACTGGAGAAAAGTGTCAAAGTTCAGCATTTATCGGAATGCGTATAATGTTCTTGTTACCAGAGTGATGAGCCAGCCCAGTCTTTTTTGACAAAAATATGGTACTTTGTAGCTACTTAAATTTAAACTAATAAATTGTTACCGACCATGAGTGTCTGCTTTATGTAAATATGGGTGTGAATAAAAGGTAATAATATGCCACTGTCCTCTCTTAATTATGCAACGTAATGTAGCTCTAGTGTACAATATGGAAGCATACTTGCATATGTTTGATAGGCAAACTGTGATACACTTGAGACCTGGCTCTTAAATTGATACAATAAACCTACTGCAGAAGAAAAGCTGAACCAGTAAACAGATGATGTATCAACATCATTAAACTATGTTGGTATAAAAGCAACGAGCAAGCAAAGCATTAACTACTTCGCTAACAGAAGTTTTATTGACATTTTTATGCTGTCCTTTTCTTCTGTAATGCATAAATAGCAATTTGTTTTGTGGCTTGTAGGCACGCCAATATGAGCAAGAAGAACATAAAAACTTCAAGGTAGTTCAACAAAATCACCCTATTCCTCACTCACACCTAGCATCAGAAATGCAGGAAATAAAATAAATTGTATTATTATACGTCAATAGCATTATAATGCACAGGATGTCCAACCTTTTAACCGAGTGCAGCAAAATAGAGTACAACCGTGTCAATCTTGTAAACAGTCTGAAGTAGAAATCTTAGTGACAGACTACAGAGATTTCTCATTTTCCGTTGAATTGACTTGCAAATCCAACCAGTGCAGTGTTTATTTGTACAAGAGTAGCTGATATTATGTTTTTATACAAGGCTTGCTGCCAGCAATAGGTACAGAAACTGGCCCAATTTTCTAAAGAGAAACAATCTCAGATCATTTAGCATCAAAAAGGCACAATGGAATGATAGATAGTTCTTGGCTCCACAGCCTTTCAAAGAATAAATTGATATAAAAAGCTCCATTAGAATGAGTGATCAGTAGAGGGAATGAAGCTATTGCCAACACAACTGGCAATATTATGATAATATCTCATGCTTTCTGCAAACAATTGGCCATCCAGAGTAGTAGCAAGTTCCAGCATAATGAAAATTAACGTGAGTCACCATTTGATCTATGTTATTTAAGGATCCTGTCAGCATCTGTTGGAGTGTATTATAGTGGCTCATTGCCATAATATGTATGTCAAAGTTCTTAACTCGTGCACTTTCGTTAAGCATGTATGAATGTGGATGGCTTGGTAAATAAAACTCGTTTAAAATAATACGTTATGGGAAAAAATTAGTTTAGAAATGGTGAATCTGAACATGTGCTTCTCGGAAGAAAGGGGCATTGGGAATCATGGAAATAACAAAAGAAACCCTGTTAATAGCTTTTGAAAAAATAAATAAGACTGTTGAAATTAGTGTAATATTTTATTAAAGACGGTGTCACTGTTAACACTACTGAAAAGAAAGACCTTTCACAGAATTAGAAATTTGTGGTAACGATCCTTAAACAGCCTTTACTACAAGCTTGGTGTGCCATGCACCATTCATAGCTTGTGTGGAAATCAGTGAGTCATTCAATTGCTGAGCTGAAACATTTCTTCTTGAATCATATTTTTAAATAGTGGGAATTAGGACACAGGAGATGAATTTTATGGATGAGTAACAGGAAGTTGAACATTGCTGTCTACTGACTTTGTTTGAAGTTCACTGGACTGGGTTTTCTTATATACTAGTGAATGCTGTTCTCGTTTGCAATGAGGTTGCTGACAGATTATGCTCATTTTCTATCGACAATCAATTTTTAGCTTTATACCTGTTTGTTCAACTCAATAAGAAGAAGGTTGATTTGTGTGCAGTATACGAGACCATTGGTTGCAATCTGGATCTCGTTCAGCTGTCTGTCAAATTCCATGAACTGGCTGATAACCAAGATACTCAGTAAATTAATTTGTTATATCTAGTTAAACACCTTTCTTCTTCTGAAGACTATGTGTGTTTTCTTATTCTGTCACGTATGTTGTCTGCTAAATCACATTCAGCAAATGTTTGACATTGTCTCAGTGCCAATAACCTCCTAGAGACATCACTAGAATTTTGTTATAAGGCATCTACAGAAAACACTTATTTGTTTATCCACCAAAACCTTCCTCCAATTGCAGGCAAAAGGAAACCCCAGACCTGTGGTGTTTAGTGTAGCAATAAACCTTGTTGTCAAAGGAAAGTCCAAGCAATAGCCTTGCTTCCAAAAGAGGCCACTGGTGGGCTCAATTGGGTTGAAAATGTGACTATAGGAGATGATAATCCAAACTGAACTTGCCTGTCATTTTTAAGGAAGGATTTTTCTACTTTTATGTTTACAGCCATGTTAAGTAAGAAGAAGTTATATTACATGAAATATATCATTTGGCAGACTCTGTTTTATACTTATTAGTTCAAAAATGCTAAAATAAACAAAAATCAGTTATCGTGAACAAGCATAATATCAGTATATTATGAATTTAGTCTAGAGACTTATGTAATTATCGGGATACCCTAAACAATGCGTGCAGATTGGAGCCTACAAACTGAAATCTTACATGTTTAGTTTTCATTGAATCCTTTATTCATTTATTTATGTAGTGGCATAACGTTAGTATGATGTCTCGTCATAAATTCGGTGTTTGTTTTCACATGATGTTACACAAATGAGAAATATAAACTCTGATTGAAATAGTAATATGGACATAATGTAGAAAAAATTACAAAAGCTAATCCATTATTTTATAAGCTAAGTTTTGCTAATAAATGTTTCAATATGCTTATTAAGTCTGTGATTTTACAATGTTGTTGTAGTGATAAACAGTAAATGTGTTGGATTTATAAAATGTGAAAGAATAATCACTTGATTTATAATTAAAATTGCAATCAAGATTATTATTGTCAACTCTTTGTTTTTCAGTTATAAACTATTTTTATTTGTGAAAAACGTATCTAATACTTTGGTAAAATAATATGTTTAAATGTTATAGTGTAAAGTGAAGTTTTGAAAGAAACAGAAATAGAATTTATAGTTTGTCAGTTTTATTGAAACAAAAGTATTGCTTGTTTTAGCATTAGACAAACATTTCATTTGTTCTTATACAAGAGTCGGCCTTTCTCAACTTGCCATCAGTTGAGATGCACCAACAATACTGTTACGACAGCGAAAGTCACGCGACGCTGGGAGCATGCGCGCTGGAATTTCTAGAAGGATCATGAA
>NW_013666416.1:403183-404235 GCF_000517525.1 Limulus polyphemus
GTGTATTACAAAGTTGTATCGAGAAAGAATAAACTAGTTTTAATTAAGAAAGGACTTGTATCGTTGAAGTTCCTCGGAAAGAACTTATACCGGAAATTAACAAAAGACCAGATACCCAACAAATTGGTGTCAGAGAGTAGGACTGAAAAAAAGAAGATGGAAACAAGAAGTGGCAAATCAAACCACAGCTTAGCAGATTAGATGGCAGCAATACAAGAACAGCAAAAGAAACAAAAAGAGAGACAACAGCAGTAGCAAGAAAAACTACAACAGTAGCAGCTCGACCAGCAAAATAAACAAGAGAGATTACATCAGTTGTTGGAGGAAAAAGAAAAGAAACAAGAAGAACGAGAAAAGAAACAATAAGAGAGATTACAGCAGTGGTTGGAGCAGAAAGAAAAGAAACAAGAAGAGAGACTACAGCAGTGGCAAGAAAACCCGCACCAGTGGCAACTGGAACAAGAAGTACAAATGGAAAAGATTAGTAAATTTGAAAGTAAATTAAATACATTAAAGGATGATTCACTGTCTTTTACACAAGGAGGATATATTAGTCATGGACATAATCAGCCCCAGACAACAGGAAGCCCCTTCCAGACTCCACAGCTAAACCCTAATGCAGACATCTACAGTCCTGCCAGAAGTCACATTCCAGACATATGTGTCAGCAATAGGGATGATCTAGTACGAAGGAAGCCACAGGAATTCGATGGGAAGATACTGTGGGAAGCATATAGAGTACAATTTGAGCTACTGGCAGAAATGAATGGATGGACAGAGGAGCAGAAAGCAGTATATCTGGAAACGAGCTTGAAGGGACAACCACTGGAAATACGTGGAAAGTCGTCAGCAGACGATAGGCACAACTATAGAGCACTCGTAGCTGCTCTAGAACCCAGGTATGGAACCCAAAATCACTCCAAAGTCTACAGGGTTAGGTTTAGGACGAGAGTCCGTGCTAAAGGGGAGAGCCTGCAAGAGCTGGCACAAGACTTGGAAAATATGGCACACAAGGCCTACCCAACTGCACCACCCGATCTCCTCAAGTTGCT
>NW_013666416.1:405282-415719 GCF_000517525.1 Limulus polyphemus
ACTCTAGTTTGTTCGAGGCGCCCTCTTTTTTTAGTATATAAGCCTGGCGAGAAAAACCAGCGCGATCGAGCAGATAGATTGAGGAGATAGATAACTGAGTCAAACGAACAGTAGTCACCGTAAGTAAAATGTGTGAATCACTGCAATTTATAGCTGTGTTATAAAGGTTGTTAAGTTTAAAGTGACCGTGGAAATTCTGTGTATTACAAGTTGTATCGAGAAAGAATAAACTAGTTTTAATTAAGAAATGACTTGTATCACTGAAGTTCCTCGGAAAGAACTTATACCGGAAATTAACAAAGACCAAATACGTAACAATACGTTGAAAGAGCGATCTATCTGTAGTAAACGTTCGTTTCTTGAAATGGTAAGAATATTACTTATCGAGGCTTTATGTATAAAACTTCAATAAACAAGAAACAAGCTCTAGACAAAGATTTGTGAAAATGTCTACAGAAGGTTAAGAATAGTGATAGTTAAACATAACTATTTACATAGATCCTTTAAGCTTTAGCAGAATAAATCAGGTTATAGAGCTAAACATGAAATTATTGTATATTATTTAGAGATGTAAATAAACGTCCTTTTGAGGGAGAAGAGATGTAATACAATATATTGATTATAGAAACGAATTAGCAATGAATGTTTTATATATAAAATGCCAGGAAATGCAAAAAGTATGTCATGCAAGTTAAATATAGAAGCAAAAAGTATAATCATCATGTTAAGTGTGTACTAAATTGGTACTTAAAACACAGTTAGCTGTATCTCGTTAAATATTTTTTAAACATGGTACGCTGTGCATGATAAAATCCTTTTAGGACAGATAATTATAAAAGTATGTAAAGTAAATTATTGACTATAATATTTGCCTCGTTCAAATAATGGGGAAATTAAGATAGTATGCGTGATCAAAACTAACATATGTTACAGTTGTAATAGTTGTCTTGTTAAAATAATTGTTTTTACTTGTAACTTTTTAGGACATATAATTAAAGCTAAACTACAATCTTGATAGCATAATTATATGTTTAGGCACGTTAAGACACCCTACGATGAACTTATCATTCCATTGTACTATCCATTTACAGAAACATTATCTGCTGTAGCAGTACTAACCTTAGTACTCGGTGGCAAGGACGAACAGGTTTTGAGAACAATTTCTAATTAGTAACACGTATCCGGCCCGGCATGGCCAGGTGGTTAAGGCGCTCAACTCGCAATCTGAGGGTCGCGGGTTCGAATCCCCGTCACACCAAACATGCTCGTCCTTTCAAAGAGGGAAGGCTGTCAAGTGGGTTGCATCCTTGACGTACGAAACAGCTTTAGAAACGATGGCAGAGCAAGATCTGCCATCGGCTCAACGGTCCGCAAGGACTATGAGAAAACAAACAAACAAAAAAACAACACATATCCAGTTATTCGTAGACCCATAGTAGCATGGATGTTTTCTATGATCTGGCCCTAAAACTGCAGGGGGCGGAAAGGCACCTCTATCACTTATTTTGAAATCTGTGGGGGCACACGCACACATTTATTGTATATAAAGCCCCAACTGAAAAAGCGTGATCCTTCAAGAGTAGCTGGTTGCCATCTTTCTGGTTCACAGTTCAAAATTAATAATGGTTTTGTCTGAGCCACAAGTGTTCTCTGACATGGTCATTTATCCCATTGTGTGTAAAAGATGTTCAGGTGAATAAACAAAAGTACACAAACAAATTTCACTGATTTAGTCATACGTAACTGTCTTAAGTCATGTCATATTGACAACTTACAGCACAATTTAACAAAATTAAAATCCAAAATAATAATTTTGGACCATCAAAACATTTTACTTTAGGTATAAAAAATAACGGTAACATTTTCATAAATCAAAACTAGCAAAGAAGCTACATCAATCAATAAATTAGGGTTATGTTCTTGTACTGCCTATTAAGATTAGTAAGACATTTGTGCAAGTTTTCACACCATTCATTAAATAAATAAAGCCAACCTTTAATAATACACAATAAATATTTAAAATGAGACTGTCCCTAGTCTCAAAATACAATAAAAATCATTTTACTGTAAAATTCTACTGTATAAAAGATATATTGCACTCATGATGATGACGCAATAAGACGTCGAAGTTCCTAGTCTCACACTGTTTATTTTATTTTATCTTTATTAAATAAAACAATTTTATTGTGTTTTGAGATTAGAGACAATAATTTTAAATACATATTTTGTGTACTATTAAATATTGGCTTTATTTCTTTAAGGAAATTTTGCCAGACCGCTAATTAGAATCATCGCAATTGTTATGTGAAAAAGTTTAAAATATTCTGATATTTATTCAACACGCAAAAAAAGAATGTTTTCCGTAGACCTGCAGAAAATTTGAAATTGTTTTAGGTTTTTAGTGCAGCTGTATAATAGTATTAATATATAGTATCAAAAATCGAATTTGCAGGGCCATTATTAACGAACAGGACAACAATTAAATTATGCAGTACCATATAGATGTATTAAATTAAACCCTAAGCCAACAGAAATGAACAGTAGAAGCGCTATAACTGCTGATGTCTACGTGCTAGAATGCATGTGCACGGTTGCTTTGTTAGTTAGATCTGTTGCATCGTTGTGTTAGTAAACAAATTACATGAATACCGGTACATATTTGGCCATTTTTAACTAATAAAAACACAACGAGATAGTCGAATTAGTGCAAGGTGTTGAGAAATAAAAGTTTGTTAGCTATAAAGGGTTTGTTTTTGCAATAATTGTTGTTATTTATTGACTATTGAGGCGAGCGTTTTGCGGAAGTAGCTACTGTAGGTTCGCGTAGTCACATATAGTCACAGCCTTTTTGAGATAATACATCGTTCCTTTGGAAGTTTTCTAAGTATAAATATCGCTATACAGTCCCCGGGACAGTTTGAGACAGGACGGGTTTTTGAATTATCCCTTAGATTCAAATAAATTAACACAACTCACTACATATATGCTAAGACAAATACTGATGTGTTATTGCTAAATGCATGACAAACGAAGCACTCCGTTCAGCTGTTTTAATTTTCCCGCGACTGATCAAACAGAATAAATGCCTGATGAACGTTTCTGATGTGATCGGAAGAGAAACTGAAAGCATTCTTTTTTAGTTCACAGAAGAAAAACACCGACTCTAATAAATCCGCGAATGTAAAAAGCATGTTTTTAAATTATCTTTTAATTATTTATTATTCTTATGTGACAAACATATCAAAGTCGTAATCTGTTTTTTGATAGTTAATAAAAACTCACTAATTTGCAACACACACACACACACACATTATATAAATATGCGTATTACACATTTATTATTGAAAATTATCGGATCGCTTGAACAGAAACTACAAAATTAACGAGGCCTGGCATGACCAGATCGTTAAGGCGCTCGACTCGCAATCTTCGGGTCACGTGTTCGAATCTCTTTCCCACCAACATATTCGACCTTTCAGCCGTGGGGGCGTTATAATGTGCGATCAATCCTACCATTCATTGGTAAAAGAGTAGCCCAAGAGTTGGCAGTGGGTGGTGATGACTAGCTGCCTTCCCTCTAGTCTTACACTGCTAAATTTGGGACGGCTAGCGCAGATAGCCCTCGTGCGAAATTTCAAACAAACAAAGAAACTAAATTAACGACATTTAAACAAAATTACTTTTGTTAGCTTCTTGCGCACATTCCCTGCCTGCAGCTTTAAAGTACGGATTTTTGCAATGTGATGATGCCTTAGGGTTAAGAAAACCGAAACAATGAGATAAGAGCGTAGTGATGGTTGTAAATTTCAAACTGGGTTCTTCAGTGCGGTGTCCGAGGTTAAAATGTCGTCACAAATAATTTCAGCTGGCACCACTTTCTCTAGTTTACATGGATGCGAGGCACTAGCAATGTTCACTTCTCCGCAGCTCTGGTGATCTTATCTTTCCTATTGAAGGTATCATTACCTCACCATTGTTGTCGATTGTATTCTCTCACTGAACTGTTAGTAACCAAGCGGATCCTGCAGAGTTCACGCAACAGTTTCAGTGAGGCTTTTTTTTTTTTTTTTTGACAATTCACACTGTAGCATATACCAGTGAATTATCAAGTACATATGTATGGTCTAGTACAATATCCTGCATATATGTAAATGAAAAAAGCACTTCCATCTTATACGGTCGTGTTCCCGGTTTTGCCTGCCTGCAATGCACACCATACGAGGATATGCTTCAAAGAGTACTTGAACTGGGATTATTGTTCCAGACACCAATAAAAAGTTTAAATTTGTTTGATCTTTATGCACTTTCCACCACATAAACAGTTTAAAAAATATCCAATACAATGTCAAATGCCCCCTCTCTCCAATGTATTATTAATATAAGAACATAAGTTATTTCTGGCCGTGATTTAGTTACAATACACTTTCATTACAACACTAACGAAAATATAATTATAGCCACTCTTCAAAGAGTGTGAACAGCAACTCTAAATGGTCTTTGGCTGATTTGTTCATAAGTACATACTTTTATTCTTTGATAGTTTGTTTAGACAGAGTATTCATGATGAGTAAACTGGAATGGACGGCAACTGCCTGTTGTAAAAAAAAAACACAAGTGTAGAGGACGACGTTTCGAAAGTCTTCCATTTTCGGGTTAGGCCTAAATGTTTTTCTATGTACTTCAAGCTATGTTACATTTCCTGCTATTTCACAGTTCCACAAAGTGCAGATTGTCTTATTCTCAGTATTCTTACTTGTACGTACCCAGGATGAAAATCTGTCGTCTTGTTACCACTTCGCTTGAAATTTACGCCTATAGTTCACTTTTTTACGTGGTGTCTCCGTACCACTACCACAATCGTCATTATCTGAATCGTCAGATTTGTTTTCCAAATTCCTTTTTTCACTCATTTCTTTATCCGAATTTTAAACTAAAATATTATATATATAAACATTGACAACAATACATTAAATATAATACATTATTCAAAGGATTATACAACTTCAATAATAATTACAGTATAGAATACAACCAATAGGAATAACCTTATGATAATAAAATTACATAGCACGTGAGAGTGCATCAGCACAAATATTATCAACCCCTTTGACATGGACTATCTTCAAATCATACTCTTGTAATGACAAACTCCAATTTAACATTCTTCTGTTTTTGCCCTTCATTTAGTTTAAAAACGTTAACTGGTTATGATGAGTGTAAATGACAATAGGTTGTTGTGATGCAGATACATACACATTCAAATGTTCTAAAGAGCCAATGTTTCTTTTTCTACCATAGAATAATTATTTTGGTGGCAATTAAACTTTTTAGAAATATAACAAACAGGGTGTTCAATACTTTTGTCGTCTGATTGTAATAGAATAGCACCAGCGCCACAATCGTTGGCATCAACAGCCAGTGCGAAAGGCTTATCAAAGTCAGGTGCCATCAATACCGGGTAAGTGCATAACAAAGATTTGACATTTTCAAAAGCAGATTGAGATGTTTCAGACCATTTGAATTTTTGACTTTTCTTCAAAATATTTGTTAATTGTACAGTGATTTCAGCAAAAGTTTTACAAACCTTCCTGTAATAACCGGCCATTCCCAAAAATCCCAACAAACTTTTCTTGTTTGCAGGAATTGGATAATTCACAATACAATCAACTTTGGCTTGAATTGGAGAAACTTGACCATGGCCTACTGCACTGCATGACCTAAGTAAACAACTCGGGCTTTACAGAAGTCACTTTTTGCCCAATTTACAGTGAGATTGGCTTTTTTAAGCTTCTCAAAACATCACATAATACACATAAATGTTCTTCCCAAGTGTCACTGGAAATCACAATGTCATCAACATAAATTCCAACACCTGAGAGATTGTTGAGGCATTGATTCATCATTCACTGAAAAGTTGATTGAGAATTTTTCATCCCAAAAGGCATTACATTGTACTGGTATAACCCATCAGGAGTAACAAAAGCAGAGATTTCTTTTGCTCTGTCAGTTAGAGGAACACCCCTGTATCCCTTTAGTAGGTCACACTTTGTGATATATCTGGCTTTTCCAAATTTATCAATACAATCTTCCATTCTTGGTATGGGATAAAAATCTGTCTTTGCCAAAGCATTTACTTTGCAAAAGTCTGTACAGAACCTAACTGAAACATCAGATTTAGGGACCAGTACACAAGGTGAAGACCAATCACTTTTGCTGGGCTCTATAATGCCGTTTTCCAGTATGTAAGATATTTCTTTACACATTTTATTGGCCTTGATTGGATTCACATGATAGGGATGTTGTTTCACAGGAGATGCATCATCTATATCTACATCATGCACAGCGATGTTGGTTTGAGTAGCAACATCTGACAATATACATTCGTATTCATTCAATAAACTAGTAAGTTGATTTTTCTTTCCAGGAAGCAAGTGATCGAGTTTTGAATCAAGATAGGCCAGAATGTCAGAATTACTCAGTTTGATGTTGCATTCGTCTCCAATATTTTCGAATTTACGGGTGTCTGAGTCAAAGCAACTGTCATCAGTATGAGGAGAATACTCAATGGTTAAAATATCTTTGGATGAATCTCGTATGTGATAGGGCTTCAACATATTAATATGATACATCTGGGTAGCCTTTTGACATCAGGTGTTTTTTAAAAATGTAGTCCGTATCATTAACTTTCCGAACAACCTCATAGGAACCACGATATCTAGCTTTGAGTGAATGTCCCATAGTGTGTAACATTACCAAGACCATGTCACCAGGATGGAACTTACGCTTTTCAGCCTTACGGTCACAAACATTTTTCATTTTATCTTGAGATGACTTCAAATTTTCTCGAGCCAATTCACAAGCACGTAACAGTTTGGACCAAAACTTGAAAACGTAATCCAATAAGTGCATTTCTTTTGGATCATCTTCCAACCAATGTTCCTTCAGTAACTTCAAAGGGCCACGCACTGAATGGCCAAACACCAACTCAAACGGGTTAATTCCTAACGACTCCTGAACTGACTCACGAACATCAAATAATAATAAATTAACTCCTTCATCCCAATCCTTCTCGTTATCGAGACAATAAGTCTGCATTATATTTTTCAAGGTAGAATGGAATCTCTCAAGAGCACCTTGCGATTCTGGATGATACGCACTAGATTTGATCTGTTTAGCACCGAGCTGATAAACAACTTGTTGAGACAACCCTGACATAAAATTTGATTCTTGATCAGATTTAATTTCTTTGGGTAAGCCAACAAAAGTAAATAAATTGATCAAAGCCTTAGAGATTTTTTGAAAGGGATAGTTTCAGGAATCGAGTGGATGCACACATGATAGTTAAGAAATACTGATCCCCTGTTCGAGTTTTTGGTAAAGGCCCAACACAATCAACAATCATATGACTGAAGGGTTCTTCGAATGCTTGGATAGGTTTCAGAGAAGCAACAGGAATTTTCTAGTTAGGTTTTCTGACCAACTGACAGGTATGACAAGTTTTGCAAAACTGAGAAACATCTTGCCTAATTTTTGGCCCAAAGAAATGTCTAATAATTTTGTCAATATTTCAGAACGATATGCTTTGGGAACAACGGTTTGATAAACAATAGCCCAGACCTCTGAAGATGGCACATTTGGTGGTCTCCATTTCCTCATAAGCACATATTTTTTTAAAAAAATAACCATTTGGAACTTTCTCAAGTTCATCTTTTGGGAGTGCATATTTAAATAGTGAAAAGATCTGTAGATCTTTTTCTTGCTCAGCTATCAGTTTACTTTTAGTGAATGGAACTTCACTAGGTAAATCATATCCCTCACATCCATCGTTGTCACTCACCGAGGTATTGTCAGTAGGATGATCATCCACAAGATCCTCATCAGATCCTAAAAATGTCTGAGACAAATCTATAACATCGTCTTCTGAATCCATGTCTATAATTTGTTTTTGGCTTAATGTCTTAGCTTGTGCTCAAGTCACAGCACACGAGGGAAACACATCTGGATTCTCTTCAACGACAACGTCATCCTTAGATGAAACAGTGATCAGCTCGCTAACCATTTTACATTTGGCAACAACTTTTCCCCCAGCCAAATTGTTTCCCAACAATAATTATACACCCTTAATTGGCAGAGTAGGTCTTACTCCAACCACAACTGGTCCCGAAACTAGGTCTGATGCTAGATAAATGTTATGAAGAGGAACATTAACCAAGCTATCCTCAATACCCTGAGTAATAACAGACTCACTAGTGACAGAACTCGAATCTAAAGGCAATATACCTTCTAACAACAATGATTGAATCACCCCAGTATCACGTAAAATACGTATGGGTATGGGATTGCCAATGTCATTTGTCAAGGACACAGAACCAACAGACACAAAAGGTCTAGATTCCTTCCTGATTACATCAGCCTTTATATCAGTGGCCATATCAGTAACATCGGGTGATCTGGTGAAACTACGTCCATATGTGGACACAAACACACTGGGTGTTGCATCCTTTTTTTTTTTCTTTTTCAAACACCAACAATCGGACATAACATAACCAGGTTTCTTAACAAAAATGGCAGACAGGCCTTGATTGTTCAAAAAAGTTTTATCCTGACTGTCAGAAGATTTTGAACTAGAGGAGCTAGATTGTTTAGAAGAATTCTCAACTTTAGTGTATTGAACAGATAGAGGTTTTAGTTGAAATGGTAGGAATTTCTTCTTATGAAAAGTGGCTTTATGTGTTAAAGTGTACTCATTGGAAAGAGCAGCTGCTTCCTGTAATGTTTCAACTTTCTTTTCATCCAAGTAACTTTTGAGGTCATTACGTGCACAATGTTTAAACTCCTCAATTAGACATAATTGTCTTAGTTTGTCGAAACTGTTGTCAATATGCATAGAATTGCACCATCGATCAAAATAAACCTCTTTTTCGTGGGCGAATTCCATATAAATTGATTATCTTGTTTGTGATGACCTCTAAACTTTTGGTGATAAGCTTCTGGTATTAACTCATATGCTTTGAGAATAGCTGCTTTAACCTTATCATAATTCGTACAATCTTCTAGAGAGAGGGAGCGGCATAAGCTTCTTGTGCTTTACAAATTAAGACACTTTGTAATAATAATGACCATTTTTTTGATGGGCCATTCCATGGTTTTGGCAACCTTCTTAAAATGTTGGAAATATTTATCAACTTCATTTTCATTAAAGGTGGTACTTTAACATATTGATTAAGTTCAAAGTTGTTATTTTGCATTGGTCGACCAGTGTTGAGTCTAATTTCCATTTCTTTCAGTCTAAATACTTTTTGGCTTCAATGCGAGCTTTTTCGGCCTCGAGACGTTTGTTTTTCTATTTCAGCTTCAATATGAGCTTGTTCTTTCTCGGCTTCAATACGAGCTTGTTTGAGCTCGAGTTGTTGGAGTTTTAGCTGGATCTCTAATTTATCTTTATCACTCAACCCTGATTAGCTATTAGGGACACCAGAGTATTCTTCTAATGCTTCCTCAGGCAAAAAATCATCATCGACTAGTATTTCGATAACATGCTTTTTTAGTTAATTTTTTCTCATTAATCTCTTAATTTCCAGTTCTAAAATTTTTGCAATTTCGAGCAATTAATTTTGGTTACATTTCTCTAGTTGTTCTAGGGAGGGTGATACAAGAAAATTTTGATAATAAGACATTATCAAATCTCGTTGGCACTGATAAATATAAATTCAATTGTGATTTAAATTTTAATCTAGATCGAATTTTGCCTCTGATTCAGCTCTTAGACAACTTATTATGTTACATATTAAAATTTCGAATAGTCCGAAGCCGAGTTAACTGATAGTTTAAATTTAATAGTTAAACTGTCCTTTGGATTTAGTATTTAAATATATGCCGATATATTATTCAATTTACGATATTTGTCAACAAGATTGATACACACCTTCTTCGTTTTTAACAGAAAAACGTTTTAATATACACACAACAATACAATTTACAGTAAAAATTATTACAAATAGTTATTACAAACAAAGATATATAAACAAAAGTTTCACAAACTTACAAACAATATAAAATCCTCATTCTAGTTTGGAACTCCCTTGATATCTTATCGAGGGTTTACGATGAGCGAGTTAATTATGAGTTGATGTAAGTACGATTTTCCGGGAAGTTAGCTAGCTTTGTCCTTGGCCACACACGCTAGACTTTCCACCGTTGAATTCAGGTAATGTTTTCTTAAAAATACTAATGTCCGATGAGAATCCACTGAAGTTAAATAATTTGTAATGTTCGAACTTTACAAAGGTTCCTGGTCAAGTTTTCTGATTGATAAGCCTTATAAAAATCACAGCTATAGCTTTCGAAGTTTATAGCACACTGATTATAGCGAACTACTAACAGACACTCTTCTTGGTGCGTCACGTTGGTTATATTTATAGGCATGGGAAGATTTTC
>NW_013666416.1:416034-420245 GCF_000517525.1 Limulus polyphemus
ACTGTATAGGCTATGCATGTTTCTAAATATAAACTCAATCCAAACAAACGTTGATATTCAAATAAATATACAATAACAAATTCGTTACAAGTGTTATTGACCTGAGTTCTACTGAACCTCTTCCTCCCATCGAGACAAGTATTGAACACAATTTGAAGCAGTCTGATTGCGCGGTGGTGCCACGTCTGGTGTCAAATGTCTTCAACACCCCATGTAAAATGTCAACTCATAACTAACTTTTATGTTGCAAAGCACAAGACCTTTCACTTTACTATAATATAGAATCGAAAGACATATAAATAGATTTACTCACATTTAGTACCAAATACTTATCGTTTTATTGAAAATCTTATCACATGCACTTGATGTTGTTAAAAGTACCAAATCTTACCGTTGGAGTGTGCCCGTGGGTCCGATCCTTGGTAGTTGTTTTGGTTAAGTATCTTTCATACTCCAAAAGAGTCTGAAAGATAACCTGGAGCAGTCAAAAACTTCTGCTTCTATTCACCCCAATATGTGGCCAATTGGTAGGGGCTTTATAATGATACCAATTGAGGTTTTATTTAGTTTTTACTCTTAACTCGAAGATTAACCTAATCACGCGAACTGTTGTCTCAAGACGTCAGGAAGAACCATAAATTTGAAGCATGTCCCGTGTTGGAAGCTTGAGAAGAGAAGGTGAGGAAATGAGTTGGGACGATGTTGCACTCGAGGTTGATGATTGCCATGTTCTGTGGCTGTCATTGATCATGTTCTGTAGCTGTCATTGATAACAGTTGGTGAGAAGTTGAGCCAAACACACCATTTCCAATTGGTTCATTTTTATAAGATAATCAAATTAAAGTGAATTTATTCTTTAATTATTTATATCTTTAAATTTTCTACTTTTATTGCTAGTGAAGATTGTTGGCCTTTATTGGTTAAAAGTCCTTTTCAGGGGTAAGGATCCAATGCCCTGAACAAATTTTGATGTGGGGGGAGGGGACTGGAGTACCCCGAGAAAACTCACTTTTCACTGGTGGGGCACCGAATGTTCTACTGTATTAGTCAGTGTCCAAGGCTGTAAAACAGATCAGGACATGTATGGTTAAACACTCTCATTCAGGGCTTGTATTATGTTTATAGGTGAGAGGTATCGTTGCCAAGTTTCGGGGGTGGCCAGGCCCGCCGATGAGAGAAGGCAAAAGAGGCAACTGCCCAGGTTATACCGTAAAGCCCGCAAAGCACCTTTAGGCTATATCATCATAAGCAGCATAGTTTGGGCTTTTTTTTTGCATATGGACGCTTGATATATTAACAGTGATTGACATAATAATTTGAGTCATAATTAATATATATTTGTTACTTTATAGATTTAATGGATATTTGTTGTTACTTTATTAACGTTTTTACGCTTATACTGTGAGCGAAAAACGGCTGCTGCTATGATTTTTCCTTCTTTATGAGATCGTTGCTGTCCTAATTTAGGATCTTCTCTTTAACAAGTTCTTTAATATGGTAAAAAACAGAGAGAAAGAGGGCCCCGTGCTGGCTCTCGACGCTCCTAGGGGTAGCGGCTAGTGATGGAAATTGTCGTGTTAGTTCGGTATAGCTGATTGATTTTTTTAAAGTATTTACTCGCTAGTGTTGTCGTACATTCTGATATTATGTATTAATCTCACTTTCTTTAGGTATATTGTGGGAGCTGAAATGCTATTCTAATTGCTTGTTTTTGTACTCTTTGAATGTGTGGCATGTTGACTGCTATCATATTCTATTATAGGACGTATGTATACTTTGTATATTGTCATTATTGTCTTTGCTTGGCATCCTTTTACTAATCCTCCTATCTTTCTTAGGTCATGAATTATTCTGCAGACTTTAGTTGTTATGATCTTAAAGTAGTCTGACCATGTTAGTTTATTATTGTATGTAACGCCTAGAAATCTGGCTGTCCTTGAAAATTGTAGTTCCGTGCCGTACAGTTTTATTTTAACTTTGGGGGAGAGATTTTCTTTTGCGAATTATCTTTCTATGGAATATTATTGCTTGAGTTTTGGTTGCGTTAAGTACAACTTGCCACCTGTTACACCAATCTGTTATACTCCTAATCGAGGTTATGGATTTTGGATTACATTCATTCGATTACATCACCATTCCCAGTTTGCCCCTGCAGAAGAAAGGTCCACCTTTCAAAAGCGCTCAGGTTATAGGGGTTTTATCATCTCCTTATATAATGTTTAAATTATTATTATTGTTGTTTTTTGTGTGGTACAAGCTTATCGACACAAGTTGCACTTTAGATGTAGCTTCTCTAAGAAAAAATTACTTCCTTGCAGAGCAGCTAGCTGTGCTCCAACTGTGCAATTACTTTGTTGCTCCTTATCTCTGGTATTTCGTACCAAGTGCTGAAACTCATGCTTATGCTTGCCCTCATCTGGGATGTAAGTGCATAATTATGGTCCTGAAAAGATAGATTTTTACAAAGGTTATCAAATTAGAAAGAATATTTCCATACAAAATTATATATCATGTATTTCAGAAGGTCTTAATTTGTTTAATAGGTACCTTAAACAAGTTAGGAGTTTGAGTGTAGATGATCAGCCACTTACCCTTTACTTGATAATATATAGCAATAGAATATGAAACCAGGTTAATGACAAATTTTTGTGTAAATTTTGTAAACTTGTTTTTGTGTAAAAGTAAGTAATTCTGTCAAAAAATGAAGAAAAACAATCAGTCTTTCGCTGGTTCTTAGAAGGTGAAACAGCTTTCAAGGCAAGTTATTAGTTCCCTGACATGACGGGTCTGCTGCAGCCTCCTCTGAAATTGTAGTTTTAGTTTTTCTGGACTTTGCAGATGTCTGAAAATGGAAATATTTTATTTAACAGAAGCCACCCAAGAAATGAGTATAAACTTGAGTTGTGCGATATAATTACTACATAGAATAATCTGTGTATAATCACAGACAATTGTGCCAAAATTGATTAGAACCCTTCATTTGTAACATGAAGATGAAGGTTGCATGCTGTAAATACATTGCTATTACCAATGATTGGGGTTTATCCAAACTGTCATTTGCCTGCAAAGAACTAAGTAATAATTGTTGCATATACTCTCAAGTAACCAGCACGTAGTTCTGCACCCAACTAAGCATATTCTTACTCATTTGTTTTTCCTAGACTGAAATACAATGGAGGTTTACCTTGACAAGACAGATGGGACTACACATCTTTCAACCGAATGGTCTAGTTGGTTCGGTCAAAATCTCCGTCCAGAAAATACCTGCTGCATAGCCTGGAACGGAAGGTCTCCACCAGATCAGCCCAACCTTATAGCCAACTAGCATTACCTTCTTTTCTTGAGGTTTAGAAGAAACCTTAAAAATAAACTTTTTTAATTAGGTAAATTTATGTTAATTTAGGTGTAGCGCTACATCTACATTTTGGAGAGAAACATCAATCTTACGCACTGTTTTTTGTTTGTTTGTTATAGTTATACTTATAGTAAAAGCTATAGTTATTAAAATAAACTACTCAAGAACATTAATTATATTAAGTGATTAACACAGACTTATGCTTATTGCCACGTGTGTTTATTTAATATATGTTTAATTATCCTACACTTACGTCATTTACGTGCAATACGATAATTAATTCGAGACTGGCGGAATTTAGTTCAGACACTAGGCAGAACACCGATTAGGTACTTATTATTATTAGTAGTATAATAGTTGTAGTTGGAAGCTGAATCTTGAAAACACCTGACTTCCCGAAGAGGTAAGAAACTTTTTTATTTAATGTTTTAGTAGCTGGACAATTAAGAAAATATCTTTTTTATGTTTATGAAACAATCGGTGTGTTTCGGGATATTTTAAATTTGTGTCTCAATTTCATTTCTGTATGTGTATGTGTATCTAAAACTCAGCATTCCTGTGTAATCTGGTAGTAATGTCTTTTCTATATATAAATACGCTGGTTTTATCAACTCCATATTAAATTTGTAAAACCGCGATATTTGTGATTATGTGAAATAAATAGTTGAATAAATCAACACTTATACGACAAAATTGTAGTTAACAAAGGTTCTAAGGTGGGATGTTAGTTTATACAAACTAGCTAAAACATAGGCCTAATGTTAAACGCCAACGAAATGCTTATAATTTTTGTTCGTTACAACTTCATGATCGTTTTACATTATGTTAATTATATATACTATAGTTACTACTAAAG
>NW_013666417.1:0-7584 GCF_000517525.1 Limulus polyphemus
TGTATGAGGCAAGATGTGGAAGAATAGTGCAGGACCTACAGTACATGTTGTGCTAAAAGGGGACCCAAGCATAAGGAAAGAGTAGCCGTTGACATTGCTGGTCCATTGCCCCGAACTCATGCTGGAAACAAGTACATTTGTGTGGTGATGGATTATTTCACCAAGTGGCCTGAGGCATATGCAATACCAAATCAGAAAGCTACAACTGTAGCTTTGGCTATTAGTGATTTCTTCTTCAGGTTTGGTATGCCATACGAACTGCATTCTGTTCAAGGCCGTAACTTCGAATCAATTGTGTTCCAATAATGCTGCAATTTGTTTGGCATCCGAAAGACCAGGACACCACTTCACCCATAGTCTGATGGGATGGTAGAAAAGTACAATTGAACACTAGGACAGGAATTGGCAAAGTTTTGCAATAGCCACCAAGATGACGGAGATATCTTACTCCCTCCACTGTTGATGGCCTATAGAACAGCAGAGCATCAAGCCACTGGATACACTCCAGCAAAGCTGATGTTTGGTAGGGAACTTCGGTTGCCAGTGGACCTGATAACAGGACGCCCACCTTACGAAACGTTGCCTGAAAATGTGTCAGAGTTCGTGAAAGTGTTATCTGAAAGGATGGATGATATTCACCATCAAATTCAGTGATATTCAAACTTGAAAACGTCTGCTGATTTCATGAAGCTGTGTTATGATAAGAGATCTACTGAAGTCAGCTTTGTACCAGGAGACAAGGTGTGATTGTAAAATCCCAGGAAGACCAAAGTGAAGTCTCCTAAGTTGTCTTCTCCATGGGAAGGTCCATATGACATAGTGGATCGTCTCTCAGACGTGACTTTCCGAATAAAATGTGGTCGGCGAGGTAAACCAAAGGTGGCGCATGCCAACAGGCTTTGGCATTATCACGGTCTAAGACATTTCAGTTGGAACGAAGTGAACAACGGAACAAATGATGCTGCTGAAGTCGTGTCACCTGAAAAAAACCACTGTTAAAGAAGAAACTCCCCGGTTTTGAGAAGGGAAATAATGAAGCCCTTAATGAAGTTACTACCACTGATGTGACTGTTACTGATAATAGGACATTTCCTGATGGAGCAGATGAACCCCACGAGATGCAGAAGCCAACGAGACAGAGACCAGTATAGAAGAAGATACGTCCCGTACAATTCTGTACATTTAATTAAGTTATTGTTAATTATCTATTGGTTTAATGTAAGTGGCTATTGTTCGGGATGAACAGTACTAAGGAAAGGGCAGTGTTACGACAGCGGAAGGCATGCGTGCTGGAGTTTCTAGAAGGATCGTGACTTATCGGGGAATTTCACGAATGTTCCAGCGTTTGCTAGACGCCCTCTTTTTTAGTATATAAGCCGGAGATAGATTGAAGAGAGATAATTGAGTCAAGCGAACAGTACGCACCGTAAGTAAAGTGTGTGAATCGCTGTGAATTATAGCGGGTGTTTATAAAAGTAGTTAAGTTAAAGTGACTGTGGAAATTCTGTGTATTACAAAGTTGTATCGAAAAAGAATAAACTAGTTTTAATTAAGAAAGGACTTGTATCACTGAAGTTTCTCTGAAAGAATTTCTACGGGAAATTAACAAAGAAGCAGATACGTAACAATACATTTCGTACAAAACGTGTGTTTTAGCATTTTACAGAACATAAGATTGAAATAATGGCTGGAGACGGCTTAAATGGGTAATGAAGAAAAACTTTAATATAAGTTTAACATGACAGCAAATGTACAACGTTTCGACAAGGTTTTGTCATCATCAGATGATTTGTCAGATTGAAATGTCGTTTACTACAGTTAAACAGTTACTCTGAAACATTCCCTCTCACTGTTAGATAACACAGGTTAATACTAGTACTACTAATAATAATAAACTTTGGCAAATGCATATACCTCGTCTGGAGACGTTACAGAGCGGCTTCATTTACTAATGTTTTTTGTAAGTGAATAGAAATTGGTGCATAAATCATTGTTACATGAAAGATTTTGATTAACGTTTCATTTTCTTTGTTGAGGTTCCTATACGATTAAAATCGTTTAACCACTACCAATGAAAATTTCTAAAACCCTGCCAGTTATAAATAGTAAATCTAGATTTGTGTTCGCCTCAAAAACATTTAGGAATAATAATAATAATGTTCGAAAAAACAAGAGGTTGTTAAAAATACAGCAATCTTTCTTGAAATACTAATATTTTACAAGAATTTCGGAAAGTTTTACTTTTTTCTCTTAATTTAAAAAAGTTTATCATCTGTTGTGAAGATTGTTTCCAAGATAAATTTCTTGTACAAAAATAGACTCAGTTATCCTATAAGATATTATATAAGCATAATAACAGGTGATTCCAGAAGATCTTGCACGCGCAGACTATTTTTTTTTAAGTTCTGTTTTTTCCTGACGTTTCGAAAAGAGTTTAGTTGCTTTTCTGCAAGTTTTATGTTTTGTTGTCATTTGTACATTTTATACGTCATCTCCTAGTTTTTGTTGGAACAAATTACTAAGAAATTTTAGACCAAAGTAAGTAAACTATATAGATTAGAATCAAAAATAACTTTTAAATCAATGAAATCATTTCAACAGAACAAAATTACTAGAAATGCGTAATGTCATAAACTAATATACTTGTTTGTTTGTTTAGCACAAAACTTCACAATGGGCTATTTATGCTCTATCTATCACAAGAAATTAACCTTTGATTTTAACACTGTAAATCCTGAATCTGACCTATCTGGTGATCAACCAGTATACAAAGACACGAAAATCTACAATGGTTAGAATGCACTGATTCATACAACTATGCCATAGCCTCGTTTTTTTCTTTGTTTTTTAAATAAATTTATTTATTTTTGAAGCATTATTTTTGTCGATTATCAAGTCAGCGGTAAGTTTTCGGACTTACAACGCCAAAATCCGGGTGTCGATTCCCAGCATATAGCCTATTGTGTAGCTTTGTGCTGAAAAAAAAAAAACAAGACCAAAACACAAAACAACAACAGACATTATTTTTCTGTAATTTTGACCAATGCATGCTGTGGTGGTACTGTTATATATCATGCCTATGTGTTTTGTGAACAAATTTACAAATAAATGTTGATCAGTTTGAATCGAAGGTCAAATAGAACAAAAATTTTATGTGTCATCTAGGGTTCAAATTAAGGGTTGGTGCAGATAAATTAAAAGTTGATATATTCTATTTACAGTAAAAACTGAGTTCGTTTTAAAATGTATCGTATACGATAGTTGTTAGTGGAATACCAAGTAACCCTTTCATTCAATATGCAGCTATTCTAAATACATGTGATATCAATTATTTTAAATTTCAGTATATTTAAGTTAATAGTAAGCAGATAGGTAATGTAAGTAGGATGGTGCAAACAAAAGGTCGTGCAAGTGGTATGGTGCAAAAAAAGGACATGTAAGTAATATGATGCAAACAAACGATCATGTAAGTAGGTAGTATAGTGCAAATAAACGATCATATAAGTAGTATGGGGCAAATAAATGGTTACGTAAGTAGTATGGTATAAATAAAAGGTGAAAGTAATATGGTGGAAACAAAAGGTTGTGTAAATAATATGGTGAAAACAAAAGGTTGAGTAAGTAGTATGGTGTAATAAACAAAAGGTCGTGTAAATACTATGGTGCAAACAAAAGGTTATGTAAGTAGTATGGTGTAATAAACAAAAGGTCATGTCAAAAGCATATTAGGCCCTAATAAAGAGAAGTCTCGGGTTATATGGTTTTGTATTTTTGTGTTAACTGTATTAATCATTCTTTACAGAATTTTTCAGTATTAACACAAAACGACCACGGTCTTTCTAGGTTTAGGGTTATAAACGTATATGACCAAGGTTTGAAAATGATTTTTTTCGAAATATATTCGTGTGTTTGTAAATATTTATTTTTATGCTCATGAATTAAATGATGTTGTCAATAAGTTTATCAATACTGTTTTTTATTTTTTTACTGTTACTGTTGCAAGTCTGACTACTGGGTTTTGTGAAAGTTCTTATATTTTACTTACAGTCTTACACCAAAGTAGACATGTTCATTGTGTTTGTATATCATAAAATAACTGTATAGACAACGAATAAGGTTTGAAGCTTAAAAACAGACAATGTTTTCATTTGAGCATCATAAAAGCATCTCCCTTTGGTAATAAAATAAAATTCATGCGAGTTTTAATTTAAAATCACTTTTTATTGTAATTATGAAATGAATATCTGTATATTCACTTGTTTGTGTAAGCAATAAAAGTAAATTCATCTTCTGGATTTATACGACATTAGCGTCTCAATTAAATTCCATTTATTTATGAATATAACTGGTATGTGACTTGTCCAGTAGTTAGTGTACCCGGCCTATGAAATTCCTGTCCCATTTCTGCAAAAACGCACTCTGCATCTTAGGGCAGTGGTTGGACTATAAGGGTAACGGTCAAATTCCATTATTCGGTTAGTTAATAGTAGTCTGAAAGTTGGCGGTTGGTGCTGTTAACTACCTGTCTTCTTTCTAAGCTTTCAGCTCAAAATTAGGGACGGGGATGCGCAGATGGAATTTTCGCATAAAGTTATGATAAAAAAGGCTATCTGCGCAACTCCCGTCCCTAACTTTGAACTAATAACTAAGACATCAAATACTGATATGTTAACACACTTTTCAGCAAGAAGAGTGCATTATCATGTTTTCAGTCAGACTTTATTTATTTTAGATCACTTTTCACAAGGCCTGTAACTATTATGGCTGAACTACATTTATGTTACCACCCAGTTTCAGTTGGAACATTATAATGAAATAGTAATAGGATGTAGTACAACGAAACTGGCGAACCGTGAAGATATTTCAGAACGGAAAGTGTGATAACACCTAATAATAAGACTGCAGGTAATTTACGACGCCTAATCTAATCAGGTCAAATACTTTACACGTTTTCGTATTTTAAACCACTAGTTCAACAATTTCTTGGAAAAATATTCAAGATTTGTATAATTTCATGTTATAATTTATGTATATATACACATAAATTATCAAAGTCTATTGCCTCTAATCAGTTGTTAGTGTACCATTATCTTAGGTTAATCTGATGACTGCAATAACGTGGTAAATACTTCTGACAAGCCCCGAAGAGTTAATGTTTCATTTTTCTATTTATCAAAAATATTCTTACTATTTGTTACAATTTTGCACTTTCTTTAGTTGTTGTTTGTTGCTAAACACAAAGCTACACATTGGGTTATCTGTGTCGTGCCCACTGCGGGTGTAGAAACCCAATTTTAGTTTTATACATTTTTCGCTTAAAAAGGGAAAACTCAAAAAAGTAAAATTGAAAATGCGAAATAAATGTTACACTTCCAATATATACATATAGAATAATACATTTCAGCCTATATAATTTCAGCAAGATTTTTGTTTTCTACAATAGCTAACGTTTTCATTACTGAACCACACAGATTAATTTACAGGTAATACACAATGTTCTAATATCGGACGTCATTTTGGTTGTTTGTTTGAGGGCAAAACCACATTTGGCTATCTATTGTGTCCACCACGGGGAATCGAACCCCGAATTTTAGCGTTATAATTCTGTAAACTTACCGCTGTCCCATCGGGTGACACGGTATGTCATAAGTTTTGCATTTTGAAATTCTCAAAAGGTAATACATACTACAGCTTCTTACGTTTTGGGTATAAGTAATGGGATACGAAAACTTTAATATTAAAATTAAGAACTGGGTCTTTCTGAAACTTTTCACAGTTTGTATATAATTTATGGATTAAACCAAAGAGATAACATGAAGGAATCCTCAATAGCCGCGGCACTTGAAATTCTTTTAAGCAGGATTAGAAGAAATTAATCTATGAGACTTTTTTTTTTATTATCTATGTTTTGTGCGCTAGCAATACCAAACTTGAGACGCGCATATATCCGATTCAATGTTATTACTCATCAGGATCTATACCAGTCTACCCTCAAATGGAAATTCTTTTAGTGTGACGGATTTATTATTATATATTTATTTTAATATCAACGTTTGTTTAGATTAAGTTTATATTTAGAAATATGCATAGCTTATTGGATTAAATATGTATTGCAAAATTCCCGCCTATTCTCTAAAATTGTAGAAAATTTTCGAGTGTAAGAATCAACGAAATATGTGTGTACGTAAACGCTAATGTAGCTTTGTATTGTTACGTAATCTGAACTTTCGAGAAACTCTCCACACACCTATAAATATAACTAACGCGACGCTCCAACAACAACAACAAAACAAAACAAAAAAAAAAACACTATCTATTATTGGTTTGCCATAAACTTCTGAAACTATAACTGTTTTGTTATAACGCTTATTAATTGGGACACTTCGGATATTTGACCAGGAACATTAATAAATTTCGAACATTATAAACCATTTAACTACAGTGGATTCACAATCAACATTAGTACTTTTACGAAACCGTTACTTAACTTCATCGGTAGAAACAATCGGCGAAGAATACAGAGCTAGCTATCTCCCTATTAAGTGAATTATACCTACATCAACTCGAAATTAACTCGCTCATCGTGAACCCTCGATAAGATATCAAGGAAGTTACAGACTAGAAAGAAGATTTCATATTGCTTGTAATAACTGTTATTGTATTGTTATTTATATATTAAAACATATTTATATTAAAAAAGAAAACTGTGTGTATCAATCTTGTTGGCAAATATAATAACTTTCAGATATATTGGCATATATTTAACTACTAAATTTAAATTATCATTTAGCTCGGTTTCAGACCATTCGAAATCTTAATACGTAAAATTATGCATGATTAGAGTAAATTATACGAGACCTTAGGCATGGTCAAATACATCAATCTTCTGAGTCCAAAACTGTAATTAGATCTCAAATCGGTCAAGAGATGACAGAGCTATGAGCTAAAAGTGTGTACTTGAAGAAAAACAAAAAAAACTCAGAGCCGTTCTATGTGCCGCTATGCCGCGGCTAAAAATGTTGGTTAGCTGCCAAACCACAGGAAGAAGTATATAAAGCGGTTTTAGACATTGTTCTCGATAACTTTTATTATTTTTGTGGAATTTTGAAAAGTATGCATTTGGTGGGACTTCAAAGGAGTAATTCATTTCGAACTCCTCAATCCACAGCGAACTGTCAATGCAAAGATCTACAGTCAGCAACTGGAACGTTTAAATCAAGCCCTTCATCAGAAATGTCCTTCACTCATCAGTCGGAAAGGTGTTCTTCTTCTCCACGACAATGCACTCCACATGTGGCACGTTTAATGCAACACAAGATTATGGTGTTGGGTTGGGAAGTTCTCGCCCACCCACCATATTCTCCAGATATGGCACCATCAAATTAACCATTTTTTTCGTTCGCTGCAACACCATCTTAATGGAAAAAGTATGCAAATCTGGAAGGTGTTAAAGAGGACATTGACACGTTTTTTTTGCACTGATTGTCACATTTATAATGCTCTCAAAGCTAAAAGTGTAGAATGTGTTCAGCAGCATACTGCAGCTCAAACCTTCAGTTCTGCAGCCCAGCACACTAACCACTG
>NW_013666417.1:7970-14812 GCF_000517525.1 Limulus polyphemus
CCACCCTACCTATTATTACCTACCAAGTATTATGGACCTACCTATACTAAATTAACCTTATTTTTTCGTCGACTGACACACCATACTTAATGGAAAAAGTATGCAAATCTGGAAGGTGTTAAAGAGGACATTGACACGTTTTTTTTGCTTCAAAGCCAAGTGATTTCTTTAATCAGGGCATTAACAACCTGATTGTAAAATGGAAAAGCATCATAGATAAGAATGGAGACTATTATATTTAATAATTTTTTTGTTTTAATATATAAGTTGTTCGGGTTTTTTCATCTAAATATAAACTGCATTCATTTCTTGACGATCTAATACGTATCCTAGAACCTAAGTGAAAGAAAGCTCAAACATTTTCTCTTTCATATACAAAGCATACATAATATGGGCGTTTGGCTTTAATGGAGAAGGGGACAAAGGAAATCAACTCTACAGAATACTGTATATACAAAAAGCTTGATATCTAACGAAACATCCTTGTGCACACACACATACACACACAAGATCGAATATTCTTAAAACTTGCATTCATAAATATTACCACATCCTAAGTACTGACAAATAAATTGTGACGTGGCCGTGAAAATAATAAGAATTAAATATATATATATATACAAACATTGGGAGACCTGAAGATAACAGAACACAATAAACACGGCAAATCTAATTTCTGGAACTATGTTAGATTCTTCGCATCAGGCTAGACCTTAAGATGGCTTGAGCTACTACTCGACAAACAATATTACCAGCTCAGGAGGAAACTACATGATTAAAGTTTCAAACTCTGTCTAACTCAATCAAATCGCAAATGGCTAGATCGACAACAGATTTAAGGAGAACTAAACTGAAGCCAAATTAGTTTTTTCCTATCGGGTGTGTTTTTAATAGATTATAGTGTTATTATTTACCATAAAGTTTTATTCGTTCAAAGTAGAATAACAGGAACTAAAAGGATTAAGCAAATTTCTCTGAGCCTGCTGGGTACTTCTTATATTATATTTACCAGAAAAGGAGAGGTGTTAATAAGGACCCAAAATGGCCTAATCATACCATTGTCTGAAACTTACAGGAAATAGCAATTGGTGTAAATATTCCATTATATCAAAGTCTATTGAAATATATAATGATTTATATTTCAGTTATAAAATTCTAGTCCTCGTTGCATTTCCATCAATCATCTGAAACAGTACAATATTGCTAATAGCTTAAGAAAACTTCTCATGGAATTAATCTGGACAACAACTTTTCCAGAAATAGGAGACTGTAAAAGGTCTCAATCGGATCCACCATCATTCGAGGTGTATTATTCATGCAAAATATGCAATATAGCTTTGAGCTGGAATTCTACTCTTTTGAATCTGATGCCTCAACGCATCAACGTATCATGCACGTGTGCACAAGAGTTAAAACACGGGTTCCGGATTTGAATCGCCAATATCAATTAGTAATAACACAACAGCCAGGGGTGTATTCTATCTATATGTTATCGGCTTTGAGCTTGTGTGACTTGACTGGATCTTATCTCGGAGGACACCACTCCTTTGCGTGTAGACCTAAACCTCACACCGACATCATTTTCCAGATACTTCTTTAGCTAGGTATACCAAGTTAAGATCTCTTAGTTCATCCCCTCAATCAGTAATATATTACTCATTTATGTTCACCCATCTTCCAACTAACTTTTTGTTGTACCCATTCATTTTACCCACAAAGTTTGTAAAGTTTGAAAAATTTTGATGTGAACATTAGTACAAGTAATGAAAAAAATTGCAAAAATTAAGTATGATGTAGGGATGAATACACAGAACCATACAAAAATCCCTACATAAGTAGTCAGTAAGTACCGAGTCAATCTTATAAGCTTATGGTTATTAGCCACTGTAAGACTATATAGCACTATTCTGTTTAAATGCTTTTATTCAAACCTGAATTAATGCAAATGACATTCAACATATAGTTGTATATAAAAGTGATTCTTAGAATGATTTTGCCATTTACATAGTGATTTGTGTATGTTTTTGTATATTCATCCCTACTATGTTTCTGTTCTTTTTTGGCATTGCAACCCCTAAATCATACTTAATTGTTGCAAAAGGTTTTTTATTACTTGTTTCCCCTCTTTTTAAAAACAATTTCATTGAAGTAGGTTGAAGTGAACATTTGTTTTATTTTTATAATTCATTGGTAATATATATTGCTAATATCATATCAGTTTCTTCATTGCACTTGTAGAATGGCCTCAGATATTGATATACCATACAACTGGCTACAATAGGTTATTAATAACCACTGGTCTTAATCTTGGGACTTAATTTTGAGGAACCTACAGTAAGGAAAGAACATATGAAAATTTTATAACTGTATCATTGATATATTGATGTTTGGATTCTTTTTGGCACTGCCATCCCTACATAATTTTACATTTACAAAATGTTTTTATTACTTGTTTTGTGACGTCATTTCCCCCTGACTGAAAGCTAATGAATTCTATGAATGTGTGTAATAAATTTAATACTATATGTATTGGTATTTTTTACTCCTTCACTTCATACATAATATATAGGTTAGCTCTCTAAAGACACCAAATGTATAGAGTACAAAACATTGAGTATTCTGCATATTACAGTCATCTAATGTTCATCTATTATTGGCTGGTAATTCCTGTTTCACCCTGTACTTCAGCTTTTAAAGGACCAACAGATTTCTATAAAAAAGCTAACTTGAAGGGGTAATGATAACATCGTTTACACTAGAATTATGATTTTTTTTGGCTAATACTAAGTACTACAGCGCTTAGTAATAGCCTATTCCAAAATACTTTTAAAATAGTTTTCTGTCGTACTAAATTCAATGCGAAAACTTTACACATTTTTTGGCTAGGTGGGAAAATAAAAAGATGAACACTTTGGCTCTTTAGCTAGTTCCTAGTTCTCCACTTTAACAACACTTTTCTATGATATTGGTAATCTCACAAGCTGGAAAACACTCGATAATGGTAATTAGGTGCTCAAATATGGCTATAATTCATCTTTAGCAGTTATTTGTAAGCATAATAAAATATTAGATTGAATGTAGCAGCCATTTTTTCTCGGCTCATCTTTACATACTAAGCCCTACCATGCTTAGTGATATCTCAGATAATTCATCTCCATACAGCCTTGATAGGTCAATATATATTGTTTTGAATTTCGCGCAAAGTTACACGAGGGCTATCTGCGCTAGCTGTCCCTAATTTAGCAGTGTAAGACTAGAGGGAAGGCAGCTAGTCATCACCACCCACCGCCAACTCTTGGTCTACTCTTTTACCAACGAATAGTGGGATTGACCGTCACATAATAACGCCCCCACGGCTGAAAGGGCGAGCATGTTTGGTGTGACAGGGATTCGAATCCGCGACCCTCATATTGCGAGTCGAGCGCCCTAACCACCTGGCCTGTTAGGTCAATAACTACAACAACGTATTAGTCGCGTTCAAAAATATCTTTATCAAACGCGATATGAAAAGCAAAAAAGTGTTAGAACGAAGAAATTCATGAAAGAGCTTTTTTTTTAAACTCTGCATGATAGCAAAACGTAGTTGAAACGTCCAAATGCCTATATGATAATATATGTCGGATTGTTTGCTATGTATATACTTCAATTCAATTGTATCCCAGCCAAATGTTTGGACATTTGGACAAATAGGCCATTTACTAAACCAAGGTAGAATTTCAGGAAAAGTGACTAATTTACCAAAATATTTTACCCATGAAAAAATAAAGAAAGAAATGGGTAGTTTTCTGATAACAAGGAATTAGGATAAACCTAAACTTTAGGCCCAATACCTAACGCGAATGTTCGGGCGTGATCTTATAGATAGTGTTCCCAGCTGCGGAAGGGAAGGTCCAAAACTTAGGCCACTGTATATATATCGATTAACGCGCTCTAGACTTTCGGCTGTGGAAGCATTAAACATTGTAGCAATCAACCCTGGTATTCGGTTAAAAATAGCTGAGTAGGAAGCGGGTTCTGCTGGTTAGTTGCCTTTCCTGTGGTTGATAGTTCCAAACTGGGAATGGCTAATACCTAACACGAAAACTAATAACAGACTACATTTTAAGCATTAGGATATTTTCATGTGTTTAGATTCATTCTCCTTCTCTCTCTTTGTCATAATATAGAGCAAAATGTATCTTAACCAGTTCTTTTTTGTTTATTATCAGATAATACACTTGATTTCGAGAAATAGGAAAGGCAAAAAAGAAAGCTTTATATTTCATACAGCCACTTCAACAAAATTCAATGTCTTTATACAATTAGTAATGATTGTTTGAGAGGTTTCACAACAAGCTGCAGCAAGGGGTATTTTTTGTAGTGTGTTTATGTACTGAATTTCGCCAAAGCTACTCAGGGTTCTCTCTGCTATCTGTTCCTAATTTTGAAGTAAGACTATAGGGAAAGCAACTAGTCGACAACACCCACTGCCAACTCTTTACTAACAAAGTGAGATTGACGGTAACATCATAACGCTCCCATGACTAACAGGGCAAGCATGTTCAATGATAAGATTCGATCCTGCAAATTGCGAGTCAAGCGTCTATAACCACCAGACCATGCCCGGCCTTACTGTGAATAGACGTCCCTAATGCTTAATTGATAGATTACTGCGAATACAGTTAATTAATAGCAACCACCATCAACTTTTGCCTGAACGAATAGTAGGATTTGACTGTAACTCTTATGTCGATCCCACAGCCCCAAAACATAGTCCGGGCATAATATAACAAGTGGGCCATGCCCGCCCCATAGTTATTCTACCCTATCATCTAGATAGATTTTGTTTAAAAAATTAGTCAAATAGTATATTTCATAACGTGCTAAGTATAAGAAAACTAAACTTTTTATGGCAATACCGTTGACACCCTACCTTCCAGGAGAAAGAATGGAATTTCAATGCCACACACAATTTTCGATTGACTTTTTCATATACAAAGCGACTCAGTCACTCACACCGGATGTCAGGTACTCATTATGAAGGAAATTCTGTGCATAGTTAAAAAAAAAAAGATGTTTGTCATGTGACATCACGGATGTCCTATCTGAAAGTTTCACTCAACAAACGAATTGTTTCATCAATACACATAACAATCTCATTTATCAGTCGCGGCAATTGGGTGTGAAAATATACATTATTCCTTTCAAAACATTTCTCTTTCTCGGGAAGACAAATGGATTGCGAAACTAATACATGTCCGGGTTGCAGGATACATTGTTTTGCGAAATACTGACAAATTACATTTACTCCCACTCCTCCTTCTTATGGAATGTCTTTTTTCTTCTTCTTTCTAAATAAACTGGATAACCGAAGTGAACATATTTTATTTATATTCTTCATATATTTTTGTCTGGCGCTTATTCTTAAAACGTTTAAATGAAGAAATAATTTTGGGTGAAGCGAAATTTCCTTGTAATTTATTTGGAATATCTTTAAATACAAATACTTAGTATACAAAACAAAAGGTTTCCTTTACACACAATCTTTTTTGTTAAACATCTACTGTATCTCAGTTAAGAAATACTAAATAAACTTCTTATTAAATGTAAGATCTAACACCGATTCATAAATTAAAAGTCAGCCATTGTTTCGAAGTATTATAAATAAATAAAATTCATTAAACATTCTAGTATGTAACTTCTCCTAAAAAACGATATATAAAATGCAAAACACAACAATCATTTAAGTTGAAAGAGCAAAAAGTTGTCAGAAATCTGAAAAAATGACAAGTGTGCTTTAGCTTAAATGCTATGACTCATTATGTTTCAAGCCTTACCAGAGACTGTTTTGATGATATTGAACACGGAACGAGCTTTCTAAAACCGCAAACGCTATCCGAGTATCATTAAAACATGGAATATACATTTCCAAAACCACAAATATATTAAAACCCATTTACGGTCACAGAATTCTGTCTAAACCTTCTTTGAACTTGATTCATTGCAATGTGTGTGTGTGTGTCTATATATAGGGCTAGGTATACATTTGGTTTCCATGAGATATTCTAATACGTTTATGGAAAGTTACATGAAAAAAGTTTGTCTTTTACTGTTTTTTATGTAGTAATTTCTTTTCGAAAAACAAAAAAGACAAAAGGTCAATTTCATACCGATAAAGTTAATTCAAAAATGTAAAATAGGTATAAATGATGACAGGCAAGGACTGTTTTATTAAGGTAAAAACTCATTGTGAAAATAAAGTGATAACAACATCTAAGGTGGTGTTATGAACTTGGTCGCCTTCAGTTCATAATAAAAGTTACACTGTACAAACTGAAACTTGACTGTTGCTAAGGTAACTAGAATATAGGTTGTTAATTACATTTGAAACTGAGTTACTTTAGATTTTTCTTTCTTTCTCAAGTAAAGGTGTAATAAGATAATTTACGTAAAAATCTAAATATATAAAGATTACACACTGATATGATATCACTTGCTACAAAGCTTTTCCAGTAATATAATAGTAAAATTACTGGTACGTCTAAAGAGATACATTCCATCTACTCCGTTTCTTTAACGAGACAGAACAATAGGGAAACGGAATAAATGTAGCTGATTCACTCGGTTGACTATCGAAAACTTGTATATCCCTACCGACACGAGTCAAAGACCAGGTCATCGTGTTTGTAGACTAACATTCAAAATTTCATCGAACTACTGTTTTAAGATTGTATGTCAATAAGTTTGGTATCAAATTGTAAATTATAATTCAAATTTTAGTATTTTACATTAGTTAATTTCTTAATTTAAAAGTTAATATTAACAAAATCCCAAATATCGATTTTTGTGTGTCACATGGTATG
>NW_013666417.1:14919-40064 GCF_000517525.1 Limulus polyphemus
AGACTTCGGTATTCTTTTATATATAAGACGGTCAAGACGTGACGGCATGAAGGTAATGTGTGAGTAGATAGTGAGTAATTGAATTGCAGTCACGAGGTATTGTTGAAGTTAACGTTCGTCGTTATAGTGTTTGTTTTAGCGCGAATATTGAAATAAGTGTATCGGTAAAGTTATATTCGGAAAGAATAAATCAGTTTTATTAAGAAAGGACTTGTGTCGCTTAAGTTTCGTCGGAACGAAGTTACGGAAAGTTAATTAACAAACGGAGACGTAACAGTATACAGTTTCTTACGAATTAGATACTCAAATTACCGATGACAAGGTAGAATCTAAATTAAGAACCTCCTGTCTTTTCTATTTTCTGAGATATTAATATATTTATTGAATCAACCAAGGTGGCCCTGCACACCTCTTCCATTCTTTGAAAATACTTGCTCTCGTACACCTATTTCGCCCGAGGTGTGTAAAACCAATCGAAAGCTCAGAATGTCGCCCTAGTGGCTTTCTCAGCCTTTGTGAAGTATTAGCGCGGGAAACCCTTTCTTTTCATGCTAGATTACAAGCGGTAAGGTAAAACATTAGTGACCTTGGAATATCATATATTTTTAGATCCAAATACAGCTGTTACTAAGCTTCACAAATTATAGTGAAATTCTGTGGTATTAATATAGTAATTTATGATTTTTTATTTAAAAATGCATATATTAAACCTCAAAATTTGTTTACATCCTCTACGTGCGAAATTTGATAAGGCTTAACAACTTACAGCAAGCAGCAAACAAGTACAAAGTTGGTAACCAGAAGAGATAATTGTATTCTATACTTCATTTACTTTTCTAAGAAAAAAAAAACGATATTTAATAACTTATTTGTAAATAGTAATAATGTATATACTTATATAGTGTATTAGAACCGAAATGTGACTGTTTTACAAAACTGGTTACTAGAACACAGCCAAGACAGGTCACTTTGTAAAGGCGAGTTTTGTACTTTTGGAAACGGTAATATGAGTCCACGTGCGCCGCGTATTTGCAACTTCTGTAACGTTAGTCAAATACGGCAGAAAGGTCAATAAAATATAAATAATAAATATGTATATAGATGTATAATGTTATGAGATTTAAGCTATTTATAATAAACGTGTATTTTCGTGTTATAATTTGCAGTTATTCTAGAACGAAAAAAGCATAATTTATATCTATTTCCTAATTTTTTATGGTGGTTACGAGATTGGTCAAATCGACCAAACCTGTACAGAGGTATAACAGTGAAAATGAGATAAAATATTGATTTTCTAAAAAAAAAAATTTGATAATTATCTGAAGGTTGTAAAGATTTCGCATGTGAAATTTGAAAATTTTCTTATACATAAAAGTATTTTTATCTTAAAATCAAAATTACTTGGAATGTTGGATAGTCAACATTCGAAAAGACAAAAGCACGAGAAAAACTACTTAATCTTAAAACCTAATAAAAATTCTGATATTTTGCATACGAAAGAAAGCCTTGTAATGTTTAATGATAATAGCAAAATTTCGTTAAGATACGCTTACTGTATTAAAAGTTATAGCATAAAAACTATAACAAGCACAAAATTATTATTAAGTCGGTCCCTGGGAGAGATATCAATGTACTTATTTTCAGTAATGACCAAAACGTGTCAAAGACAGCCAGGACAGAATTTTAAATTCAACTAAATTTAAACTTATAAAAGCAATAATTTTAAAAGATTTAAAAACACAAATATAAAATTTATTGAAGCATAAACACCAAAACTACAACGTTCACTATGATGGTTTTAGTAACTTCCAATGCCACGACTGGCAATGCTTGATAACTTCATAATAACCAATTCGGAGAGTTCTGCCGTATAGTGTTTGATGGCCCCACGTCTGTTATGAATACATTTAATGATACATAGGCGAAAACTTCAAAATATTTAAAAACACAGTTATAGTTTTAAAGCACCTGATAGAAATCACAAATGCACTACTACATTGCATAATTAAGTTTAAAATATTCATTATAATTTGATCAAATTACTGAAATAGTCATAAAAGTGGGTGATTGAATTTTTTCTTTCAGATAACAAATATGTAAATCAGTATTAAATAAACAGTATCTATCATCACTTTATACAATTTTTGTCAAATTTTATGTCTTACAGTTACATTGAATAATAAAGTAATAAAATCAGTAGAATAAATGGAATAATACTGAAATGGTATTTATAGAATAATACAGCAAAAAAATTAACTTTTAGTAACAATAATCAAATTAATACCGGTAACATGTAACAGAACAAGATATTTGTTAGTACAGTAATATTAGACCATAGTGTAATAGTGTTACAACGTAACATAGAACTTGGGGTGGTATAGTTTTAGATCAAATATGTAACAAAAAAAGTTAACCATTCTGCACTAAATGGTACAGACCAATGTGTACTTGTGGTAATATGTTTTAAGTCACCTTATATGCAAAGAATAACATAAATCAAGATATACATTGTAACAACAAGTTACAAAATACTATAAGGCCTACAAATGCTAACCCAACATAGCTTCACTACACTTTCATATACCATTAAGTGAAATATAGATTTTAGTGCTAAAGGGGTGTAATATCATATTACAATGAATCTAAACAAAATTTTATTCACATAATTCTTACTCTCCAAATACTAGTTTCCAGTAAAAAAATGTCTATGATAGCACTTCAATTAGACTTTTCTTATTGAATAACAATGCAAAAAAACTTTTGCTGAGTACTTGAGGACATCAGACCAAGTGAGTATCTTATGGTATATATAACGCACAATGTAGCAAAGAACAATCTTACCAGAAACCTGTACTGGACCAGGATCGAAAGACAGATATTAAAACAGCCCAAGTATGATGAGATATTACCAATCAAGCTTTACTATCTAAACCGTTACTTGAAAAATATGTGTGCAAGTCCACTTGTAACTTGTGAATCACTGGACCAATTCTCACCAAAACTGGCATGGGGCTTCCACATTGGGATCTGACTCCCCATACGATACTTAGTCATTCTTAAATTTTTTTCAGAAATTACTCTAAAATAGCCTTATATAGTATTTCCAATCATGATAAATGAACTATGAAACTGTTTTTTTTTATGTATTTTTTCCTTGACTCTTTCAATGTTAGGTTTTTGTAATATATACTGACAAATTAAATTGCTATACATGAAATCATAATTCTGAAATGTATTTAACTGTATCAAACCTATCAGGAGATGTCACCTATAGCATTTGAAGTCAGTCTCTAAATACAAATACAGATAGGTGAAGTTTGTTACATTTCAGAGATGAATCATAATACTCCATTTCAAACTTCTGCATCAACTAAACATACCTGTAAGTTATAAAGTATTCTTTCTTTACATATATGTAACTTTTATATCTTCGAGTTCAGTTGAACTTTATCTTGGCATATTTATGTTAGAGTTACATGTTTGTTATAAGAAAGGTTTCTGTATTCTAGCCAAGGTTTTTAATTTTTGACTTATAAAAGTGAGTCAATGATCATTCGAGTAATATGTTTCCTGAAAAATAAAAAATTTATTACCTGAATAATTAATACAAAGGTTTCAGAAAGAAAAAAATTACTGAAATTCTTATATCTAAACTTTTTAGCATCAGGAAATAAAGAGTAACAAAAAACATCCTCCCATAAAAGCTTAAAAAAATCAATGATTTGATTTAATTTTTTTACAGTTAAAAATGTCACACTCTTGTGATACTGCAATGCACCATGTTCCACATATCCATTAATGTTTTTTTTAATACTAGCAGTTTTAGAGAGAACTCTTTTTGAAAAAGACTAGTAAAGAAAACAAGGATATTCAACTTGAGAATATGCATACAAAATTATACAGTTCATGTAGCAACTTTTCCAAATTAACAATAACAAATAATTAATTATCAACCAGATAGATCATTTGCTTCATACAAAATCTGGTCATAGAGTTCTGCCTTGACTGTGCGGCCTCCAAAGTACCTTCCATTCAGAGCATCCCTTGCTTTAATAGCCTCTGTGGAAAAAAGGTAACAAAGAGTTAAATAAAACTCAGGAGTAGGATGAGAAATCTATGGAATTATTAAAAATCATCAATTTCAGTGGGAAATTCTTAGTTTTCATCTAACTCATCCAGGTAAAACTGGTATTATACAAAGAGCATGTAAAAACCATACTGTTTTAATTAGTTTTTTTTATCTTTTAGAGTAATTAACTCTTACTCAATAGTTAGGTTTAAAATATTAAAATAAACAGAATTTAATGCTGAATATTATTCATTAACCCTCATCAACACACCTTTGAAAAGTTACATTGTGGAACACCTGGGGTCCAACTAGACCCCAGCACAGAATTACCATTATAGTACACTCTGGATTGAAATTCCAAAAACCAATTGCATTACAATTTTTCTCAGGGTTAGCATGCAATGTGAACAACATAGAAATATATGTATTCTAGAGGAAATAAGTTGACAAATCAAGAAATTACAAAATTACATTGTTCCTTAGTATACAAATAGTAGTATTAAACCATTCCTTATATACAGCGTATCAAAAAAATCCCAAAGTTTTATTATACTCCTGTATTCAAGTCATTATCCACAAATGTATGATGAGATTACAACAATACTGCAAAATTCAACTCAAAGACAACAAAGTGTACATTGTGGGTCTACTTGGGTCCGACCAGACCCCGACACAAATGTATCTTTATAGTAGGTTATGGATTGGAAATCCAATAAGCAGGTTATTTACAACCACTATGAAACAGGGTTTCTATAAAATAGGGCATTATAACCAGTCATCACAGAGAATACTTGTTGAGGAATGAGATGCACATATATGCTTACCACAATGATGTTATAAGCAAACAGATAAGACAATACTGAACAACTTTGATGAATTAGCTTCTACAACAGCCTATATACTGAAATAAATGTTTAGAAAATTGTTTCATATGCTATAGGGCAAACTGCATATATAGTAACGGTAAATGATAGTATGAGGTCTGCGTGGACTCCAGATAAATATTAGATTATAGCTACATACTCCATCTGCCTGTTTCGAAAACAATAGTGTCATATTGATCTAAAGTTTGTGCTTTATGATACTAAGAACTATATACCATCAATTTTCATGAGCAATGACAATTACGGTGTGAACTAGATTAAATAAGTGAACTGTAATTATTATCAATTTTATTCAAGTCATTTATAAGTCAGACAGTTTGCAGTATACCAATAATAAAGCTTTGAAGAATTTCATATTTCCTACAAATATCTTAATTAGTTTTGAAAATGTTCTTCTGCATTATGATACCTATTGACCTGTAGAGAATGAATATAATGCTAAACATTTAGCATTTCAAGCTTCTTTTTTTCTCTCTTTGTAGTAGAAAAATTAGTATTTTTAAAAATGGTTTAAACATTTCAATCAATGATGTATTTCAACTGATAGTTATACAACACTTGTCCAAATAGATTAGGATGTAGGCATAAGTTGCAAAATCTACAAAAAAAAATGATGTACTATTATGTTAAAAACAAAGACAGTGAAAAGTACACAATATGAGAATACATAATTGTACGAATTACTGTTCTCAATATCAATAAGATCGATGGTTTCAAAGCTTCTCACTATCATTAGGTACCTAATTACTCATGAGATTTTTGGAATAAGAAGATATGTTAAAGTACAGAATTAAACACTGTGCAAAAGTTTTTTGAACATATCTGACTATCGTGATTTATCTTGTTCACTAAACATTTTTCTTTATTCACATATGGAATTTCCTCATAAAATATGCACGGTACCTGATGACTGAGAGAATTCAACAAAGATTTTGACAATAATGTCAGCATCATCTTCTTCACTCTGTTTCTCTTGATAAATTATCACTCTGTTAACATTTCCAAATCTTCCACACTCATCTGTTACTTCAGACTCCAATTCATCATCAAGATCTTCAACTCCAACCATATTGCGTAACACCACAACAAGTGACTTGAAAAAGGAATAATAGAGATGTAGAACATTAAAAGAATTATTCACACAGAAAGTCTTGCAGAAATTTGTACTTTGTACACTGGCTCTAACCAGTTCAAACTAATTTTCAAATCAGCAAACTTCACACATAACTGAGTTATTATCACTACATTATGCTAAATAGAAATTTATTCTTAGATAAATTAAAAACTATTGTCATATATATTTGTTAAACTTTTAAAATATCAAATAGAAGATGTACAAATTCCATACATGAACTGACGCAGTATTTAAAAAAATGACTGAGAACAAAACTGTATAAAAATGTAAAGAAACCATGACAATGTGATAAAATGTAACACAACTGACTACAGCTGAGGAAAAAAAAATTGCGAAATCATAAAACAAATTCTTCTGAATTTTTTAAACTAAAACTAAGCCATAAATACACAACACTTCTTTTTTAAGTACTACACAGATGCAACGACTGCTCAAAATACAGAACAGTTTTAACTTTTTTTGTTGCAATAAAACAGAATTAACAAAATCTGCCATAGACCAAGTCAAACGTAAAAATGATGTATTATTTGTTTTGAAGTTGGATAACGTATCAAAATAAAAAGAGGTTTGGGCACCTTCTCTTTATAATATAACAAAAGGGTGATAACAGACAAAAACGTAAATATTTACAGAATGTCTATCAATTCTGATTAGCCCATCCCGAGAGTCAGAGAAACTGATAATATTACATATATTTTTACACATGAAACTACATAAAATGTCTTGAACAGACAGAGAAATAGAATTTTGAACCTGAATGGCACCTCATATGCATTCAGGTTAAACAGAAAAGGCACAGATCCCTAGGATACAGATATAATCTTCCCTAATTTTGAACTACTGACTAAAGAGAGAGAAGGCAATCAGACAGAAGCAACTGGATTTTGGAACCTAGTAATAAGATCAACTGTCACTGTTAAGTTCCAACCATAACTGAAAATGTGGTGCATGTTCAGTAGCAGAACATCTTGAACCACAGATGCACAGCCTGACAAATTCAAGAGAGACATTGATTACACAAAATGCATCTTTAGTTATGAAAAATACAGCACAGCTCTAGATAGTATTTTACATTTAAAAACAACATGAATACCTCTTGCCGTTTCATCAGCTTTTGCATCAGGATGTGTCGAGCATTAGAACCTTTAAGCACCATGTTTTCTTGCTGTTGAAGTGTCTGTGGTTCTTGCTCTTCAGCAATCTTCTTGGCCAGCTCTTCTTGTTTCTGTTCAGTTTCTGTTGTAGTTACAGCACTGACTGCAGGAGTCATCTGAGTGGTGCTTGTGGAGACTGAGAGCATATCTGAAGTGACATTAATACCATGCTGTCCCATATCTGTTTTTACAGGGGGTAGGGTAGTCAATACTGTTGGTGGTGGAATAGTCTTAGCTGGTGTTACACCTGAACATTAAAGTAACTACAAATTAGTTCAAAAAAGTGGTATGTTACAGAATGTAACCCTTAACTTATAAATTTTTCTTTTAAAAATTCACTACCAATGGGCTTAAAGCTCAATATAGTGCAATAGGTTACTGCATATTACATCTTTAAGTGATTTTATGTTTTTGCCTATTATAACATTTAGCATAAAAAACTGACCATAAAAATGTTGTTAAATTACTCACATAAAATATATTGTGGACCTAGCCATCAATAATGACTTGTATTAACTACACTATTAATGTATTTTTGTTCAATTTCTTAAAATTTTTGACTCATATACAGGTAGTTCCCAGATGATGTCACAACATCTGCCTTTATATATATTTGCCATCTTTATGTTCAAATCACTAACACAAGGAAACAAAACAATCAGATCAGTCATTCTTCATGGGATTGAACAATAACATTACCATTAAGTATTTTATTATTAAGTTTTACAGTATAATCAATTAATAATAGTTAATATTTGTTGAGTCATCAGATGCAGTAATAGATTGAGCAGACAAAAAAAAATTATTTCATTCAATCTCTTGTTGAATACCAAGGTAAAGAGACAAGAAGCTTGTCTATTAGGTGCTCTGCAAAAATAAAGAATCAATGTACATATTAGCATTTTGGTGCATAAATAGTTAAAAAAAAAAAAACTTAAATATTTAATGTGAAAAGTTATAAAGATTGATTACTTTAGCAAGTACAATATCAAGGGTATATGTAATTTTGGCTAATGTACAAGATATCCCATATATGACTTACCTGTTATTAAGCCTGGGGCACTAGCTGCCATCACAGCTTGAGGTAAAACTGTAGTTGTTATGAGGCCAGGAGAACCTATTGTAGGAATGGTCAGTCCTGGTGGAGGAATGGTTGCAGTCTGGGCACCTGTCAGTCCAGATCCTGAAATGGCAACTGCAGTAGGAATGGCTAAACCAGGTGGAGGAATTGTTGAAGCCACAGCAGGTGATATGGAGTTTGGGACAGCTAGTCCAGGAGGAGGTATTGCTGCTGTCTGGCCAATGGTCAGACCAGTGCTGGAGAGGGAGACTGGCGACGGTATAGCTAACCCAGGAGGGGGGATAGTAGCTGGTGGGGGAATGGTCAGTCCTGGAACTGCTACCATAGGATTTACTTGTGGGAGAGTTACAGCATTCCCTAGACCAAGGGCCTGGAAAATAATTACAGGCATGGAGATTTTATTATGTATATAAACTGTTATAATTTGTTACCATACAAATTAAGAAGAATGTGAGAAGAATTAATATGTAAATACATGTTTGTGAAAAAGGAAAGTAATTTTATAGAAGTGAAAAACCTGTCAACTTTTTGAAAGGTGCAGCTCCTATGACACAACTGATGGTAAAAAGAGTTACAAGAAAAATATAATTTACAAGCCACAACAATTGTTCTTAAAATATGACATGCTTTTGACAAAAAATAATTTTTAAGATCAGTATATTTTCCAATAGCTTCTTTTTTATAAGAATAATGATATTCTACTTTTAGTACTTTATTTTCACAGTTAATGCATAAATATTATTTAATTTTTTCTTCTCTCTGTTTTCTGGTTAGCAAAGTTTTCCTTCCTAAAAAAAATATTAACTTCCAATCAGAGCAAGCTACCTACTTAGATCAAACACAAAAAAATAAAGCCAGTAATAAATATAGCTAATTAAATATATTATTCGTAACATTCTTACTTATAAAAATTAGAATATATTATGTCATCAGCTATGTAGCCTCAGTGTTGAAAATATTTTCAGCCAGAAACCCAATTTTAAGTGGAACACGACACCTTCATACTTACAATTCTGATATAAAACAGGAATACAACATTTTATTTGTAATAAACTTATTTCTACAATCACCTACACAAGATGAGCAATACATTTAATCCTACCAAAGTGTTAGAAGCTACAGCATCCATAGCCTGTATCTTGGCAGTTGCTGCTGCAGCTGCTACAGCTGCTGCAGTTGGTAGAGCACCACTTGAGCTTGGTGTCTGTAAAGCATTAGGTGGAGTTATAGCCTGAAAAGAAGAACAAAGGAGAAATGTAAAAATATCAAGGATGGCACATAAATGTACTATTGTTTAGATACAATCAAAATAACAAAAATTTTCATTGATTAGAGCTGGGTGATTTAATCTATTTAATGATGTAACTGATTACCTGCAGGGATTATATCAATTAATGTCCCATAAACTAATTAATTAATCAAAATTACACTTACCCAATTAAATCTCATGAAAATTATCAGCTAACAAGAATTACTGTTTCAGGTTATTCCAATGATTAGTTAATTGAAATTACAATTAATTGGATTGTCATGAAAATAATCAACCAATCAAAATTAAGGTTTGATTATTCTTAACATCTAAGAAATCAAAATGTTACTGGTTGTTTGTTGTTAAGCACAAAGCTACATAATGGTAGAGGATGTTTCATGATTTAAGGGTCTTGGGTTTTATTACCATTGCCACTAATTTTACTCACCCTGTTTCTGTACTGCAAAGATACTAAGGCTATCTGCCACTATCATTATTTATAAGGTGCTGATTAGAAGAAAGACAATTGACTAATAGTACTAACGACCAACTCTTTGGCTGCTTAAGCATTAAATCAAGTGCAAATTAAGTGTTTCTTACAATATATTATGTTTCAAATTTATAATTGTACTTATTAATGTTGAATATGCAGGCACAGATCAGGGGGGGGGGGTCCAGATACCCCATCCATTTTTGTACCAGAAATTAATAACTGTATATTTTAATGTTGTGTAAACAGAAGCAGATTTAGGGAAGGGGTCCAACGGTATCAAACCACTACCCCTTTCACCTACTTTTTTTCAGTAATTAATAACTGTATTATCTAATGTTGTATAAGTAAGTAGAGATATAAAGGGACCAAATCCTCTCAATTTTTTTTCCAGAAATTAATTAGAAGAAAACAGCCAATAGTATCAAAAATAAATATCAGACACCAGTGTTTTTATTTGATTGGTCTACTTCCAGAAAAGCTTTTCATTCAGTTTTTCTGAAGTAAAAAAAGACGAAGTCTAAAGAAATACAGTTATGTCCTCAGCAAATAAATGATTATTTCTAAATGAATACAACAATATGAATTCCAATTAAATGTTGCCAAGGTAAATATTTGCACCTTGTCTTTTTTTTCCAGACACTCTAATAATGTTTGTGTGCATGTACATGCTCTCCATCAGCATTTTCAACCACTGGTCCACAGACTGATGCTGGGTCATTATAACCACATTGCTGGTCTGTGGGATTTCATAAAAACAAACAAATAAAATCCTGAAAGAATATTCGTATGTAAATTCTGATGGTTTTTCATTGTACTTGCATTGTACTTAGCAGCCTGCAAAAGTTTAAGGTGACAGCGAGCTGGTCCTTAGTAACGTTGCTCTAGACTTTATAGATGTGTTTTCATTAAAGACAGTATTGTTTAAGACACCCACACCTCTTATAACACATTTATCAAACATTTATTTTTCACTGTTTGGAAGTTATAACACTCATGAGAAAGATGTTTTCGTATTGGTGATGTCAAAAATGTATAAATGATGACTTAAAAAAATCTGAAAATAGGCGTTCTGCTTACTAATGTTAAAGTATGAACGTAGGTGTATACTAGTGGTGTATAGTTACAAGTTAAAAGACAACAAAAGTAATATGGATTTATCATTAGTGACAGTAGAGGTCTATGAATATAACCAAAAGAAGATCTTTAAAGATATTGTACCAACAATTAAGATGTATGTATTTTTTCTATTTCATAGCTAATCATTTCATTGCATTGTACATTGATGATAATAGCTAGAGTTAGTGATATGGTAAAGAAAATGAAAAATAAAATATAAACATTTATCTTAAAAAAAACTTTTGATATTCATTTAGGAGGTTCGAGAGATTATGTAAATGAAACATGAAAACTACAAGATGAAGAAAAGTACTTTTATACTTAAAATGAAAATCACCTTGCACTCAATTTATTACAAGCTAGAGTGCAAGTAACTACAATAGATAAATAACATATTTCTAATAAAACACTTGATGCAATTCTTTGTGTACCAGAGACTTATGATCTTTAATAATATCTTAGCAATTTTTGAAAGGATACATTTAGAAATCTCAGAGTTACAGTACGTATTGTTGCACAAGTAAAATTCCTGATACATCATTCCATAAATTATCTGAGCCCGTGGCAAAAGGGTTAACAGAGTAAAAATTTACAATCTTTGGAGAAGGTTTTGTCATAATCAGGTTTTAAGGAGTTTACCTAGACATAGGAACATATTTACAGTACAAAACAAAGAAGTCACATTACTGGAGATTGCTTACGGCTTAAATAAAGGTATATTGTTGATGTTTGGATCTTTGTTCAAAATTATGGTGTTTTAGATTTTTAATAGCTATACTATGGTTATCTTGTTGCTATTTGGTTCTTTGTTTACAATTATAGTATTTTTACTTTTTAAAAGATATACTGTGGTATTATTGAATTGTAATGTTTGTAAAAATGAGTTATTTTTATTATGTTTGCCAAATAAAATTGTCATCAACTCTAAGTTTACTCTTTAGTATGGTAGGTACAAAACATTGTGATGACTCAAATCTATACTTAATATCATTTTATACTTATCCTATTCAAACAATGCACAGAAATAGTCTAACTAACTACTTAATTCATTTATAAATGTAATCACAACCTGTTTTAAATACAACATTACCCTTATAGTGAGAGTAAAAAGTGTTTTCATTATCTGGTTATCAATTTATTTGATTTACAGAAGATCAGAGTGGGATTACTGCATATTTGAAAACAAACAATGGAAATCATGTGGTGGTGGTATTTAGTTGGCATTAGCAATTCATTCACCAAGTAAGTCCATAGAACTTAGAGGAAATTTGTTTTTGACTAAAACAAACATGCTTTTCGCTAATGTGCAAACAGCATATGAAATCAATAGTAATTTGAAAATTACTTGAAAACAATAAATAAAAAATCAGAGTAAATACAATGCAAATTCAGTAGTTGAAAAGTTAAGATGGTAGCTCTTACCCATTTGTTTGTTATTATTTTTGCTTGCATGAGCTGTGGAGTGCTAATTGATGAAGTATTATTATGATTTGTTTAGGTTTTCATAAGAATATCTATAATTTTAATTAAAATATCTTGTTCAATTCAAACCTTTTAGGTATATTAAAAATTATTCCATAAGTTCTTAATGTTCTTTTAGGATAAGCAATTGGTTCTATTCATAAAATTAGATTTATTCAAACTATATCAAATATAAAAACAAAACAAGAATATAAATGTATACTTATGTGGCAAATCAACAGAGAAAGTGAAATACTGTTTTACTGCAAAACTTTATGATGAGTCTAATAGGAGTTTTTATTTCTACAACCACTTAAAATGTATATGAAAAAAAACATGGTTAAAGTATTTATTCATATCTACAATGCATAACTTGAAAAATTAAAAAAACGTGTCTAATGTGCAGACAAGTTTCACAACTTTATCAAACACATCAAGAAAATTCGTTCTTCCTTTGGAATAACCTCAAACATGAAACCAATGTAAAAATATGCTTTTACAGTAATTTCTATATTATTTCAATTTTATTAATATACTAATAAGAGAAGAAATTATCTTCAGGAAATATTGTCTGTGTGTGACCTTTTGGAGCAACTCAAAAGTAAATACTACCTTATGATGGAAACTTAACAAAAGCATAAGAAAATGCAAAACACAACACTTATTCTACTCGTGAAACTTGCCAATTTTGTATTAGCAACTACATTTTACATACTGTCCAAATCTTCATAAAATTACCAACTAACACTTACTCTTCCAACTCTAAGATATTGGCCACCTAGATCAAACAGGTTCATGGATGACACAGCATCTTGAGCTGACTGGGAACTTTCATACTCAATAAAACCATACCCCCTAATGAAAGTAAAACAGATTTATAAATGTTACATTTCTGAAAGTGTTTTACAATGATTAAATTCAAGAGTTAAAATAAACAAATTAACTGCAAGATTGACCTTTATATATATTTATAATATTATTTAAAAAGTGATAACCTTTTAGAGCTTCCAAGTTTTCAAACATACATAAGGGTAAACATTGCTGACTTCATGTGAAAAGCTATTAAATATAAGCAGCACAATGTTTTAAAAAGTGAATACAAGTTTATTAAAAGTTAAAAAGACTGGGAGGGCACTGATATATCTTGACTTTTCCTTTTTTACTTTGTAAAATTTTAACATTTTATTGAGAAACATTGTTTTGAGAAAAACATAAAAATAACTCTTTTACTCTTATAATTTAATTTTTCTATTGTTGATCAGAAATATCTGTTGTGTGTGTGTATATACATACATACATATACACACACACATATATATATATATGCATATATACACACATAATTTGTTTGAACTCTATAGATATTTAGCAATGATTCCTTTGATACTTTTAATTGGCCAAGAACAGTAGTCACCACTTAAAAAAAACAAAAAACTCGCAACAATTTATTGGTGATCTACAACCTGACTTGTTACAATGGCTAGGTACCAATATTACTGTGAACAATATTCTTACTTTAGATCAATTTATATCTATTAGTCTCTGTCCAATAAATAATAAGTTCCTTTACTTATTTATATTGTTTGATTACAATAAATTTAAAATTAATATTCAACATATAAGGATTTAGTTATATTTGACTCATTGGAATACTATCCCTTCATCTAATGTACTCTCTAAGGCTTTTCTGCTGTGATCAGTTTCTGAAAATGTTCAAAGTCCTTACAAGTTAATCATCATAATTATATGAAGTTACATGGTGTATGGGAAAGGAGTTTCTCAGCCATGATTCCTATTTTACTAACATTTCTCACCTGAGCTAAACCTATTTAGAGTATACATAACCATCCATAACAACAACAACAACAAAAATACATTTATAAGCAAAATGCACATTTAACGTGAACTTAACCATAATCATTCCACACAAAATATAATTTGCTAAAACCTGCAAAATGATGGAGAAAATTCATGCCAGATATTTACTTTAAAGGGCTCATTTCATCCCACTAAATTGTTTTTCAGCTAAAATAATGTTTGGCCAGGGATAAATATACAATGTTATTTGTCTTTACAGCTAATTAATGTTCCTTTAATTCATATTTTAGTGTGACCAATATTAAGATGCCAATTTAAAACTCACTTTTAGGGTGAAATGCACATTGTTTGAAGATTAAAATGTTTTTGAAAAATATTTCTAATCTTGGTTTATATACTCCAAGTAAATGGCAAACTTTCTTTTTGTACATATAATATTCTTTTTAGTTAGACAACTACACACTACTAATTTTACACAAAGTTAAAATTTTGTAATTAGACTGGCTAATAATGTATAGTAAACATTTCCAATCAATGGCAAGACCTTTAGGATAATTCAATTTCAAACAAAATCCAAATGATCAAAACAAATGTTTAGAGCTGGATTAACAATATAGATTGAGGGTACAGAATCTTTCATGTAATGGTCTGGAAACAATAATAATTTAAAGATACACATTTGTAGTTCTTGAAAACCCATTTAAATTTTCATTCAATAAGAAATATCATTCACTTCTATGCCATCATGTAACACAGGTATCACCAACATAACATATTAAATCATATTTCTAATTTAAATTCAGCCAAACACAAAGCAGTAGTTTCAAAAGTAAGCAAAAAAATTTATTTTAAAGATGTGAAAGGGAAACCAACTGACCATCACAGTGTTTACTTAATGAAATAACATCAATAGATGGACAGTTTAAAGTCATTAAGCAAGAAGAGATACATGTTTATGAACCTAAATAGGTAGAATATTCAATCACAGAAACAACTGATCTACAAAGAATGTCTTTTATTTATTTAACTTTGGTAATGCATATAGTTTGTAAAAGTCACATCATGTTGGTATTAACATCTTTTATCTCATTATTTGTGAAATTATTACAAGTCTTGACATACCTCTGGGTAACCATTCATAGGATCTTTTTGAGCCAAGAAATTAGATTCATCATTCAGAATTAAATTCAAACCATCATCATCATATTTTTTCCTATTTACACTGATGATTTGACTCCTTTACTAACTTTAGTAATTACAAGCATTTCATAATCAAATTACAATCTTGCCACATGATGTACACATTATGATATTGAGTATCATGAAAAATTTTATTTACTCTTTTTCATTTAACTTTTCTTATCTAACCTAATAACTTTCTAGTTTTTACATTTTAGTCACTTTTATAACAATAAATAAAAAATATACATAAAAAACAAGAAATTTAATACTTATGTCTGGCATTCAGGGGTTTTGTTGTAAACTAATGAATCACTGTAGGCCTATATTTTTGTAATGACATTGATGAGCCAATATAATAATTTTTATTTCAAATATACAATTCATAACACAAAACGTTATCATGAACTAAAAATAGAATGTCCTAAAAATAAGTTAATTGGCTTCCTATCTAAGCTATAAATGGATTTAAAAAATTCCATTAGCTAGTTAAGCTCAACATCAAAAAGACAAACAATGAACAGAGGCTAAACATTTTATAGCCTGGCACCTGAACAAACTGCTTTTTCTGTTGGTTATAAATAATTCAACAACAAATGTAAAAAGGGTTTATTAACATTTCTTGAAAAACAGGATGAAATAGTAGTGGCATGGCATGTGAATTTGACTTTCTTATTTATATCTCAGTAAAGAAAGAAGCTTGGAGGCTATAAAATTACATGATGGCTGAGAAACACCTATAGAATAAATGTGTAAATTGATGGCATACTCATAAGATCATATAGGAGTAAAAAAGAGATCTAAAATTTGCAGTTCAGAGGAAAAAAAAAAGTCCTGATACAGGGAAATGAAGATTGAAAATTTATTTAAATATTTCATTTTTAAATTAACAAATTAAAACTAATATTAACATTTGAAGCATAAACTATGTTTTGATGTCAAGTTTATTGACATACACTGAAAATAAAGTTGTTTAATTAAATTTTTCATTCAACTCTGTAAAAAGGTCATGACATGCACACTTTGACCCACCCATGCTCATAGGGTTCGCCAAAATCTCCAGTATGTTTTTCTCATAATGTCAACAAAGAACAAGTAAACAGTAACATTGTTAACCATTTCAATACGGGTCACAGGTGAAAGGCCATGTCATCTCGTTTGTTGACTTGCATTCAAAATTGTACTGAACTACTATTTCATGAATTTATGTCAATAAGTGTGGTATCAAACTGTAGATTATAATTGAAATTTTAGTATTTTACATTAATTAATTTCTTAATTTAAAAGTAAATATAAAAAAATCCTAAACAGCGATCTTTGTGTGTCATGTGGTATGTTGAATGCAGCACTGATTCAAATTAGATGTTTGTGAAGTCAAAATACTAAGTTTATATGAAAATGTGTCCATATGTTCGACGTTATCAGTGGACACAGACCATTTTTTGCAGAACAATGAGGAAAAATATTCTACATATGTATATAAAGTTTCATCACATTCAATCATTTTTGACTGAGTTATAGAGCAAAAAAAGTGTGAAAAATCAGTCACTATGTTAACAGATACAGATTTTTTATTTTTGTGACCTTGACACTCCAAAAACTAACCACTTCTAAGTTGGGTGAAATGCATACCAGCTTTCTTCCATATTCATTCAGCTGTTTTTGAGAAATCCTGCTGACACACACACACACATGGGTAGACACATATCCTCTATCTACCTTCAGTGGCAGAGGTAATTATGTGAATAGATAAATTTTTGAGAAAATCACTACTCTTAGCTTCAATTACCCATGTCACAAGGGCAGGTACTGTGCAACTATTCCTCTAAGTAAAAATATTTTGCATTATCTGTTAGGGAAGTTAAACTCTGGAATATAGGAGCCATATAAAAGAGAATACAAACCAAAATGTCACAAATAAAAAATTTCCCAATTTCAAGAACCTATCAATTATAATTTTTAATATTAAATCACACCTAAACTTGTCTATCACATTTCCATACAATTGGGTCAACATGCACATGTAATGACATTTTAGTGTTACATTCCAAATTTAATTAAATTTTATTATCAATATATGTCAATAAACTTGGCATGAAACAACAATTTATAATGTTATTAAAATTTTACTTCTTAATTTCAACTAGAAATATTTTGAAAATCTTAATCTTCATTTATTCAGTGTTATGCAATATGTCTAATCTCCGATTTCTCCTCTTCAGAAATTTCTAACTTCTAAAATAGGCTGCATCAGTTTTCAAGAAATTATAAGCACAATCTATAAATAATTGCAAGCAATAATCTAAAATTTGAGCCTCCTTTACTGGTTTGCTTAATAATAATTCACTTAAAAAATTTTTATTTTTTGTGTACAACAGTCTTAATGTTTATTGAAAGCTTACTAAATATCATAAAGATGCATGTAGTAATTTCAGAGTTGTAGTATATAAAGTTTCACAGTTCAAAGGTTCATCAAATTGACCAACTTTATTATTATTATATAAAAGAAAAAACTAATGATAAAAAAAATCCTTACTTGTGTTTACCAGGAATGCTTCCAGGCACCAACTTGCATGACCTTATTTTACCAAAGGCTTCAAATACACTAAAAAAAAAAAATCAAAAATATTTTCTTAGTAACTGCATCAGTGTTTTTATTCATCAAACTCTATTTGCAATTTAAAATGCAATAAATTATATCTTCAATAAATAAACAACAATTTAATACAGAAATTGGAAAGATAGTTTTAAAAAAATAATAAAGGAATTGAAAATTTGTGTGTGTTTTGGATTTCATATACTAAACATGACATTGCAAAAACAGAATAAAAATTATTTAACAAAGATGAACACAGATAAAGGTTTATAGCTTATTGAAACTTCTAAACTAAAGAGTTAAGTGGCATATAAAAAACACTGAGATGATCATCTGAAGCTCAACACTGGCTACAAATTGTAATTTATCTTTGTTATTTCCTATCTGGGTAGTTAGTGATTCACTATTCACTAGATGGCAGAAGTTTTAATAACAAAATAATGAAATATATAACTTTGCATTTTTTATTTTTTCTTATACAACTAAAATTAGCCTGAGTAATCTTTCTAAAGACAAAAAAGAAAAAAAAAGATTGGCATTTAAACTTTCTTAAACATGCTGTTATTCTATAACATGATGAAGGAATTGATGTTTTAACCAAAAAAAGGTTATAAAACAAATGTCTGAATGATTTTGTCTGACGATACATATCCAAGTTGTTGTTTTATCACAACACTACACTGTTATACAAAGTTTTAGATTACATAGTTACCAGATATGCTTAGAAACACACTTTAATTACAGAAATATATAATCAAATTTGTGTCATTATGGAATCTTGTATAGTCTTCCTAAGTTATGTAAAAGTAATTGTACAATTATACTGATAGTTGCCAATAACAGCACATACAATCATAATTAGTTTTTGATTATCATCCATTTTATAAAAATTATAATTACAATAAAGAATCTTTCTCAACAAATACATCTTTAGATGAAATTATTCCATTAAGTCTATTTCTGGTTTTAAAAGCTCGTTTTGTTTTCATTGAAAAAAAAATGTTTACTACCAGATTTAATGCATAACATCAACAGAATCAAATAAAAAATATGAAGAATTTAAACCATAAAAGATGATCTGTTCTTTTAGTTGATTGTAAATTTTCAAGTGTTGCATCAAATAAACTAAATGCAACAACTAAGCATGTTCCTTCCAATCATTATACTAAACTGTGTATTATATATTCCTTTGAAAGTATTCTGTTCACATACACTAAAAATTTGAGAACCACAGAACTATATGTTATTCATGAAGGACAAAACAACATGGATGATGAAATTACCTTTGAATATCTTGTTCCATAAGGTCTTGGTGCACAGAAGCAATGAATATACGATTGAATACTTTAGCTTCACTCACTATCTTTTCGATAATTGGTGCAGCCTGGGGCATGTTACTAGGTCTCCCCACCTAAAGGAATAAGCAACTGTTAAGTTTTTGTTATTGCTACGATATTCCTAAACAATCAGTCAAGGATGAAAAGCTTTTCCCTTATACTTAGATCTTGAAAAATCTGTTATTATATCCAAGTTAATGTAGAATGAGTCGACATCTGTGTGATTATGGCATATTTAATATTTTAACTTAATATATTTTTACAATTGGAATATAGAAAAAACAACAACTCTAAATTAGTTTTTCATACTTCAAAATAATTTTACAGGCATACTTTAAGTAGAATGTACATTTATATCTATATTATCTCCCTATTTAACATACATTAATATCAAATGAACACAGCTATAGCATGAAACATTTAAAAATACAAGGATAATTAACTCTGTCATCATGGGTATCCTTTACTGTGCATGACACAAGGTTTTAGTGTCTTACATTTAAAATTTTATCAAACTACTTTTTGTTTATGTTATACCAATTACTATAGCATAAAATCTTCACTAATAATCCATATTTTAATAGTATACAAGTTCTTAGTTCTATAAGGAAATATTTAAAAAAATCCTGAGTTTCCCCTAGTGTGACACATTTTCTCTAAGTATCGTCTCTATTTTATTCATCACCCCTCCAAAAAGTACAAAATTCAACATAAATTACTCACTATAAAATCGTTACTGCTCAGACAAACCATAATTTTTATAGCCTTCAATTTTGTTTAGTTACAGAGCTATCAAATAGAAAATCAGACCCTTCCTGCCACACCCACCTGTCACATCCTCTCTTTCACAGTTCATTGATAGTTCTCTCTTACGTTTCATTATATATTACCTATAACCAATAGAAAGTCAAGGTTTCCATCTATCAAAAGATGTATTGTATAACATTGTGTTCTGAACAGAAAGTCGTCAATCTCAGATTACAAGCTTCGTTCCTGAGGGAAAGCTATTGACTAGTTTGGATGAATTTGTAATGGCTGTTGTTGCATACTTAGAAAGCCAGAAACATTTTGAGAGTTAGGGGAAATTGTCTACTTTTTGCATGTTATTAGTCAATGTTGTTTGGTGCATTATTTAATTAAATATAAATTATTTAGTGCAATACTACCATTAGTATAAAAAAATAGGGTTAAATATCACTGACAATTGACAGCAAGAAAAAAAAAGATTAGGTAAGTACTTTATTTCTTGTTTTTCATGTTTATTCTTTATTTATTATTATTATAATAGTAAGGTTAGATTAGGTAAAATAAATAATAATAATGATATAATTAAATTATTTCATGAGGCACTCACAGGAGCAGCTCACGGGTAATGTAATTTGATAGTGTAACGCGAGCTGCATGTTCCCCAAGTGATTTACAACTTATAATGGTGGAAGTAGTAGTTAGACAAGATTCAAAGGGCAATAAAACAATAAAATTTAATTATAAATAGACTTAGGATAAACAAATGTAGTTTCATGCTATATTTGAAGTCATTCTAGAAAGAAAAGGAAGATAATTTAGATTTATTAAACATTTTTTTGGGGGTTAAAAGGTAAGTCAAATTGATCAAGCTTGTATAGAGTTAGAATGGAGAAAATAACAGATAAAATATAAAGTTTTACTGAAAACAAACATTTGAAATGTATTGAGGAAGTGTTAGAGATTACACAAATGAAATTTGAGATTTTTGAGAGGAAGTATTTTTAATCTTAACATGAAAATCACTTTTCACACAGACTATCCAAAACAAATACTTGATATATTCAAGGAGAAATATTTTTTAGTTTATTAAAACTACTCCATTCAAAAATAAGATTTTTTGTGTGTGAAAGGATTATAATGTTTACTGAAAGATTCCAATATTTGTGAAGATATACACACTGTATTAAAAGTTAGTAGTATCAAATCTGTAAAGATTAAATACGAGTACAAAAAAAGTCATGTGGTAGGTCAAGCTCGTGTACAGAGAGTTAAAAGGTCATCAGGAAAATGACAGAATTTCACTCTAATAATATTTATTGAGCAAATTTCATTTGTTTACAACCTAGTAGGTTAATTTTTGTGTGCTATCTGAAAAATATAATACTGTGAACATAAGGGAAAAACAAAAAACGTGTGTGCTTAACTTTAATACAAAATTTAGATATTTCGAGTTAAGACCTAATAAGAAACTAAAAACTATCTTGTCATACAACGCTATTTCCAGAGACTAAATTGTTTTTTCAATTAGCACACTTTGTCGGGTTCAAAATATTAATTTCGAAATAGATAATAAATCGGTTTCTCGTTGATAGACATTAAATCAATAAAACAATGGTCAGAGAAGAAGTGTTTATGCAGAATGAAAATGATCTTTTGTTGTAGTTACCTGACAAGTACGTATCACGTAATGAATATAAATGGCCTGTGATTTAAAAGTGTTTAAAGAAATTTGAGAGTTTGGAATAACTCAGCTGCCAAACAGATTTATTGATAGCATGTTTCAAGTCTACAATTCTACTGTATATATGCATTTATATATGATTCATACAGGGCTGAGTAAGTTGCATTAAAACAATTTTGAATAAGCACATCAGCAAGGTCATATGACAACTGCAGCTGATATAAAGTCACAGTGGAATGATATCAGAAGTACATTTCAACAATGTTTGGAATTTCATTAGTAGTATGATACCATAGAAAACATATTGCCTTTCCAGCTAGCAAACAAACATTTCCATAATGTTTATGTTTGGTATGCGCTGTTAGCTCACAGTTATGACGACATTATCCACATAAGCTGAACTATGTCCTGAAAATTTTGTCAACTGTTATAAAACAGCATAAGAGTTACTTTTTGTATGCATGTGGAACTGGTTTTGAACCTTTGCACATGTATGTAATAGTACCTTATAGATGTGTGAAAGTGAAATATTGTGCCACGCTGACTTAAGTTTAAAATAGGAATAAAATTTTATATATATATATATTTACTTAAATCATCATGAAAACTTTGCTGATAGTTATATTTCATAATTTTTTTATATGACCTATTCATTCATTAACATTATTCATGAAAGTAGTGTCTAGCAAGTTCCTGTCAATATAACTTTATTTTAGTGTAGAAAACTTCTTGCCATGGTCTGAATAAATGTGATTTGCTATTACTAGATGTTACACATATTATACCTCACATTTTTCATAAGGCCACAGTATACGAGTAGCATGTTTTTTTTTTCCTTTACCTTCATACAAGTAAATTATTGTGCATGCAGAAATGCTAGTGTTATTTTACTTTTCAGTTTTATTGAAAGTATGCTCAAAGGCTGTCAGTCTAATTTATTTGAAATTATAAATTTGTTTTCATTCCTGTTTTAGCCTTTGGGAGATTTGTCCTCCTAGAGACTGAGTATATCAAATGGCTCAGTAATAGTGATTTATGATGCTCAAGCACAACAATCAGTAAAACCAGACCAGCTGCTAAGAACTTCTGGGCTGATTAACTAGTTATCAGAATTGCCTGAAGATATCAACTTCACTTTAAGAATAAAGACTTGGTGAGCCTTGAAGTGGTTTTGGATAATTTCAGAAGCCAAGAATGCACTGTGAGCCACTTGAAGACTGAAGATGATAAACTTAAATTTTAAAACTAAGCCAGTGTTTTTTACAAAACATGTTTATTACTTTATATTATAAGATGTATTTTATAGTTGATACAATTTTAGCTGAATAAAGTATTTGTATTTAAGTACACTTAAGTGTAAAAACCAAATATTACTTATTCTAATCTGTTTATGCATAGATCAACCACATCAGCAATATAAGAGGAGTAACTGTTAAAGTGTATCAGGAGGATCTTCAGCCACATTTTGACAAATAAAGTTGTCAGAATGAATAATAGAAATGGAAGCAATAAAGCATTTCTTCCCTGAAGGTTATAACAGTAATCAATAGCAAGTTCATTTAGCTATAAAGTCATAACATTTTTAAACAAATTTCATAATATAGTAGAGAGTGACACTAGACTTTGGATCTGGTGGAACTAAGTTCAAATCAAGCTCAGACCTACAAATTATTCCCTATACTTGTAAGCTGTGGATACATTATCAAAGTGGCAGTCAAATTCCATCTACCAGAGTACCCCACAAGTTAGTTGTAGGTACTTTTAACCATATGGCTGTCAGTATCATTTTTAAATTCCTTTCTGCATATGGTACTGCACTACATTCAAAATTTAATTAAACTACTGTACTATCAATATATGTTATAATTTTAATGTTTATGTTATCTAAGTTATAATTCTTTTGTTTCAAAGGAAACATTTAAAAAAATACTTAAACTGCAGTTTTCATGGCACATTATCCATACACTATTAAAAATCTCTAGCAGCAGTTCACTCTTAACCACATTAGCTGGCAATGTACATAGTATACCATGATACTAAAGTACTTTAACTCTCTCAACACCGAGTTGGTCAATTTGGCTGAGTCACGTGACCTTTGGTACTCGTTTAGTCTTTACAAATTTAATTCTTATAACTCTCTATATATTGGGTATATCTTCCACAAAATTTGGCAAGCTGTCAGTTAATATTACAAGTCTTTCACATATAAAAACTCATATTTATTAGTGAAGTATTTAAAAAAAAAATGATTCGTCCATGAATATATCAAGTATTTGTTTTGAATAGTGCGTGGGCAAAGTAATTTTCATGTTAAAATTAAAAATACGTTTTATCATCTCAAATTTCCTTTATGTAATCCCTAAAACCTCCTAAATGAATTTAATTTTTTTTAGTAAAACTTTATAGTTTATCTGTTATTTTCTCTATCCTATCTCAAATTGTGATTGGTCAATTCGATTGACCTCATACGCACAAAAAAAAATTGAAATAAACCTAAATTAACTTTTTTTTCTTTCTAGAATGACTTCAAATTGTAACATGAAACTACATTCATTTATCCTAAGTAGCTCTAAGTTTGTAACATTATACATCTATTTATAATTAAATGTTATTGTTTTATTGCCCTTTGAACCTTGTCTAACTACTAAATCACTTGGGGAACATGCAGCTCGCGTGCATGAAGTTATTTAAGACTAGATTAGGTAAAATAAGTAATAATAATAATATAATTAAAATGGTTCACAAGGAAAAAAGATCCATATTTTTAGATTTTAGTTACTTTTATAATAATAAATAAAGAATAAATATGAAAAACAAGAAATAAAATACTTACCCAATCTTTTTTTTTCTAGCCTAGACTGTCGAGGACAGTTAAGCCTCAACAATCTAGGGCTAGAAAAAAAAATTTTTTATTTAATTAACCCTTTTCACACAGGTTACAGGTGAAAGGCCATGTCATCGCATTTATTGACTCGCATTCAAAATTTTATTGAACTACTTTTTCATGAATTTATGTCAATAAGTTTGCTTTCAAACTTTTGATTATAATTCAAATTTTAGTATTATACCTTCAAGAACGTAGGTTGTGTCTTTAGTCTGCTTAGAATTTCATATTTTTTTAGACTGAAATATAGCTTAGTTACTA
>NW_013666417.1:40876-50150 GCF_000517525.1 Limulus polyphemus
AAGATCCATATTTTTAGATTTTAGTTACTTTTATAATAATAAATAAAGAATAAATATGAAAAACAAGAAATAAAGTACTTTTGCCCTCGATTGTGGAAAAGAGTTAAGCCTGATTATTTATAGTAATGCACTTAACAATTTTTATTTAATTGAATAATGCACCAAAGAATATAGACTAATAACATGCAAAAAGTAGACAAATTCACTTCTCAAAATTTTTCTGGCTTTCTAACTATGCGACATGAGCTGTTACAAATTCATCCAAGCTAGTCGTTAACTTTCCCATGGGAACAAATCTTGTACTGTGAGGGAAATTGACGATATTCTGTTTAGAACACAATGTTATACAATACATGATTTGATAGATGAAAACCTTGACTTTCTATTGATTATAGGTAATATATAATGAAATGTAAGAGAGAACTATCAATGAATTGTGACAGGAAGGGTCTGATTTTCTATTTGATAGCTCTGTAACCAAGGAAAATTGAAGGCTATAAAATTTATGGTTTGTTTAAGCAATAACGATTTTTAGAATGTTTTATGTTTAATTTCTTACATTTTTGAGGGGTGATGACATGCTAAGACAAAATGTGTCAAGTGGGTCACACTAGTGGAAATTCAGGATTTTTTAAAATATTTCCTTGTAGAATTAAGAACTTAAAACTTTTATACTATTGAAATATGGATTAGCTAATACTTGTGCTATTCTAATTGGTATAACCTAAACAAAAAGTAGTTTAATAAAGTTTTGAATGTAAGACAAAATCTGTATACATACTTAAACAATGGTACTATTAATTTTTCTGTCTATATTTTATTCACAATTTGCAAATCTCCTGTTTTTTTAGTTGTCAACTTTGTATTTTGTAAAAAAAAAAAAAAAATCAAAAAACCAAAAGGTCAATGAAATACAATCAGTTCTTAATATGTATGATATTAAGATAGGATATGTTTGAGATGACTGTTTCACAGGTCAGTAAAGAATACCGAACTTGTCACAATATACCTTGATGTTTCTTCCACCAATGATGACTCCATTCATTTGGTCCAGGGCAAGTTGAGCAGCCTCAGCTAATTCATATTCAACAAAAGCAAAGCCCTTATGTTTCTGTGTAAGTGGATCCCATGACATGTTGATAGACTTGATTGGGCCAAAGGGAGAAAATGCCTGACGGATAGTGTCTTCTTTCAACTCAAAACTGATACTTCCAACATATACTCTTAAACAGAATTATAAAATCAGTGTTAGAGCTTAAAACAATAGCAATGTCAAAACAATAACAGTCAACATTTCTTATATCCAATCTTTAGCCTGAAAGTGAAAATGAACATAAGAGTAACAAACCTACAATACAAAAATCATAATAGTAAGGTTTCATGTGGAAATAGTAGCCTTGTACTTTGACTGATTGAGTTAAACACAAAAGAATATGCTCTACAATTTGTAACTTCACATTCCATGAAAGAGATACTGTCATTCACTCACACCCTACAATCACAAAATGACCTATACATTGATCAATTTTGAATATTACACTTACCACATTTAAGGTACAGATAATGATATGCCTTGTACGTTAGCTTGAATGATCTTAAGTTTAAATAATGTTTCAATTACAGTAAATTTCATTAAAACATTAAAATCAGCATTTTTAAAGGTAAAACTATAATTAGGTTTTTGGATTGGCTTGTTCTAATGATATTTGAAGGAACTTCTGACCAAAAGTACATTTTACTTACTCTGAAAACACCTCTACAGCACAGTTTGGTATTATAATCTACAGAATACCTTTTTATCTTAAGTTATTTAAAAGAAACACTTCTCACCTTATGTTATTCTATGTCATATTTGTAGAGAATTTTTCTGTGACCCTTATAAACACTGAAAACATTCCAAATCTCTACAGAGTATCTGTTTTGTTATGGTATCACTTCCTCTGACATCTGTTACCAGCCTTCATATACATTAACATCCACTATTTCTCTGGCTAAACTGGCATCAAAAATCATTCAACACTTGAAACCACTACAACAGTGATGGACTCTAAGAAGTAAGCTGAATCAACACAAAAGTGACAAATGCATATTCAATATATTCTTTCAATAATCTTACCACACTGAATAGTAGTAAGAGATAGATAAGCCAAGTGAATAATGAAACTGATAAATGCACATATTACCCAAAAGTCAACTTAGTCTTACAAGCAGGGTCAAGCAGAACACCTTATAATAACCAACAAACATGTCTGGCCAATCATCCAGTTGGAGTGAAAGGAAGGAAAAGGTTCATCCTCATGATATGATCTACATAAATAAGTCTACCAGAAATCTTGAATGAAAGAAGGAAGAACTCTATGCTACAGTCAATTCCAAAATCCATGCATTTTGGAATTCAGTGATGCATGTAAGATAGAACAGACTACTCCCAGACTATACAGTATTAAAAAAGTAGAGAAAACTCGACAAAAAATTAACTCATACATTAATTTTTGTCTTATAAAAATTAAGAAAAAAATATTATGTTTCTCCCATTTTAACTATTTTTAATACAGTAGCTTATTTCCACCCTCCCAGACTATAATACATGCCCAGATACTCAGTCACATGTAGAAATTCAAGGTCTAATGACAGAGACCAGAATCAGGAAAAAGAAAGAACAGGTTATTAATGAGAATCATTGCCTAAGCTGATGGGAAATACTATACTAAGAAGAAAAAGAAGTGGGTGAATGACCATGGCCAAAAATTCTCCAAGATTAACAATCAATGAGCCAGATAATCTGACCTCAACTCAAGTCCAGTATAAGATACAAGACAACTGGGAGAAAAAAAGATGTACTAACTTTCAAAACATATGTTATGTCTTGCTTACTTTGAAGATCATACAGAAACATCCGCTCAACGATAGTCATAGGCATCACAGATTTGCTGAAATGCAAGGCAAAAAAATGTTGCAAAAATGCCTATATTTTCAAAGCATGGCACTACATACAATTCAGCTGCTATAATATATGATCAATTAATTTTGGCAGTGGCTATATTTACGGCATTACTTTATTGGCTTTTTATTTTCGAATATCAACCACCAGTAGATACTGCCTTAACAACAGTTATCCCAGGAAAATATTGGAATGGAAAAAAAAAGAATCAGGTGGTAAAAAGAGAGAGGGTGCATGTTCATCATAAATTATTATTGCAAGAACTGATAACCATATAACAGTTTTGGAAATAACATAACATTTAGCACAATTGGATGGCAAAATACAGGTACAAGCAAGCTGTCATCATCTCATTGAAAATTAGATCACTTTTGTAAGAAGTAGAGATTAAACTACAATTGATATTGTTGATGGACTTTGGAAAACTGCATTTCCTACAATTGCTATATTGAATGGACTCTATAGTACCAGTGATATGCCAATGAGAGAGTAAATGGAAGAAAAACAGAAATAGACTACAGCAGGAATCCTGATAACAGAGCAATGACTGTTTATCTCCAAACAAGATCACAGAAAATAGATGGATATGAAGGAAGGCAGTATAAGGAATCTCTGGATAATAAATGTTACATAAACTTCCTGTGAACATTAGCACCATACGTCACAGTCATGAAGGAAAAAAAATCTTGATTAAACAGATATGAGCAACCACAGATTTATCATCAGAAACTCACATACAGGTAGGTTATAGCATGCATTTTGTTCATTCCAATGCATTTTAGTTCACACACACACACAAGATCTGCTTAACAAAACATGACAGGGGGAATAAGAGGGTTTAAAAAGTTAGAAAATAAACTTCCCACTGAACAATACACCAAATGTATATTGAAAGGAAGTTTGGCAGTACACGTATACCTCTAGGCATGACCTAAACTTGGGCAAACTATAAAGCATAATGCAGAGCATTAATAAAAAATGTTTGTGATTCAGAAAGGAGAAAGAAATGTAATTGCTCATTCTAAAGTTACAGTGCATCATGTGTTGGCAGAAAAAGTAGAGAACCAATCCTATGAATGTAATTACAAAAGAAGATGAATGAAGCTCCAGTGGAAGATATTAAAATCAAATTGAGCCTTTGAACTGTAAAGTCTGCTTAAGATTAGTAGGCTTAGAAGATGACACTTAGTTCCAGCCATTTTGGAAAAGGAAAACAATATAAGAATTTGTCTGGTACACAGAAGGAAGAAGAATGGTCAGAATGAGGGAAAAACTAAATAGTATCACTTATAAACTTATCTTTGGGTCACTACTTAACAAAGCTGCAAGTTTTATACTCTTCAAGCCCTCAAAGCTTAAAGGGACAGTCAACACAAGATTTTCTGTCTGGGCTCACACTTAACATTTACATAGGTCAATAAAAATGGAGAGAACAAAACAATGAAGCAAGGATAGAATCCTATGAAATTTTTATTAGTTGCATGAAAACTATGTATCTAAGCTATTATTTGACAAAAGTCTCTGTGTATACATCCAGTTACAATTGGAACTTCTGGAAAGATTATCACCAAACCTGTAATGTACCCTTGGGGAAGGGATCAGCATTTGCACCTGACTCTTGTGTCCTCTCCCGGAGGCTTCAATGCTTTCCCCATGCATTTAACAGGTGCATCATGAAAACCCATAAAAGAAAACATGACAAAAACAAATGTAAGAGAAGGTTGAAAGCAAGTATGTGACACGTAGAACCTAGGCATTGATGAATATTTCTTCTACTTTAAAAAAGATAGATCAGAAGTCTTTTTTAATACATCTTTTGTGCACATGTGGAGGTTTGATTTGATTTAAAGTTTCGTGCAGAGCTACACAAGGGCTATCTGCGCTAGCCGTTTCTATTTTAGCAGTGTAAGACTAGAGGGAAGGCAACTAGTCAACACCACCCACTGCCAACTCTTGGGCTACTCTTTTACCACATGAGGAGGAGGAGAAAGTAAATACAATATAGGCTGGGAAAAACATTTTCCCTCTTGAAAATGAACATTAAGAAAACAAGAAAGTTTAACAAGAAAATTTAGGTTATCAAATATAAGAAACTGTAACAGATGAGTATTGAAGAACTGAAAACTTAGATCAAGTAACTACTTTGTTCATGGGATCATCACTCAAGCTTATAGTTAAATTAGATTAAGACAACAATGCTGCTGTGAAATCATAATAAAATGATAGTAAACCACGAGAAAAGAAAAATCTTTGCATTGGTGAGATTAAGATATTTAAACAAGAGAGATGTTATACGTGCTAACTTAGGTAGGCTAAAACTAAGGCTCAGAAAGCTAAATAATTCTTCAAAGTACAAACAGTAACAATAGAAACTGGAAAAGATTGCTAAAAATTTTAAGTATATGTTAGGATTTGAAAAAAAAAAAGATAAAAACTGTCTTGCTTAACCAGCTAGTAATATATACAATCACCCACATCTAATTACTAGTTAACTACTAATTTTTCTTGTTATTAGGTACCAATTAGCTACAGTAATAAATAAAATTGAAAAACAGTACAATAAACTGGCCATTTAGTTAATATCATGTTTCAGTAGGTAACCTGCTGCCAGGAGCTGGGATATGGTCCCAGTTCTAATTTTTAAAGAAACAGGTGTGTTATCCACTTGTTTAGGTTATCACCCCAATGGAACTTGAATAAACTAATTACTTGGATGGTTTCTAGGAAGTAATTCAACTTTCTTTGACATATATGCCATACTGGTTGAGTATTTGATCAGTTAGTTAGACATAAAAGGCTTTTTTCTACTTTTAAGATGTGGTTCATATCCCATTATGTTAGTATTACTCTATTTTACTCGTATGATTTTTCTGACATGATGGACTCCTGCGGTTTGATCTATATTATAGTCTTGTATATCTATACACTCCTGAATTGCATGTTGGCTTTTACATATCTCTGAAGTGCAAGAAGTGTTGATCAGTATTTGTGTTCTGTTTTTAGAAAGTTTGGTATGCACTAACTGTAATCATATTTTGCTTCTGAAGACTGTAATGACTTCAATGCTTTTGCATACCATATGTATATATCCAAGAAACTTTTGACAATGGTGAGGATGGCTACGCACCTGTAATTTTCTTCACTATCAAGCATTTATGTTATTCACCATTAAGATATGTTTTATGATATGTTTTTTTTTTATTTTACTTAGCATCTTTTGTATGAGAAATCTTGTTCATTTTGGAGAATAGGCTTAGAGACTTTATACTGTTGGAGTGGTTTGAAAAATAATCAAGATATTTCTACCTCTATCTGTAGTTTCATGTAAACTTTTGTGTTACAAGTTTTGTCTTGGAGGCCATTAGCGCTATAATGATATACATGTATAATGGTATGTTATAATGCACTATCAGCTGTATAGTGATATAATATTTTCAATTAGATATTTTAAAACTTAATATATTTCAGATGTGATAAAGAAAACACCAATGTTTCTGTGTGACTAACAACTGCCATTCTTTCTGCAATGCAATTATCAGAACATCCTATTTCAAGAAGTACAGTTTTATTAACTCTCTCGTTACGAGCTCGGTGAAATCAGCTTAGTTTGTGACTCCAAACTGACCCTTATAGCTTTAATACTATAACTTCTAAAAAAATTTCAAACAATTTCTTTTCAGTAAAACTTTATATTTTATCTCTTTTTTTTCTCTCTATACCCTAACTCTATATAAGATTGGTCAATTTGACTGATCTCGTGACCACCATACAAAATTATGAAACAAATCTAAATTACCTTTTTTCTTTCTAGAATGACTTCAAATTGTAACATGAAACGACATATATTTATCCTAAATAGTTTAAGTCTCATAACAGTACAACACATCTGTTTCTACTTAAATGTTGTTTCATTGTCCTTTGAATGGCATCTAACTAATAATCCCATCACACAAGTTGTAAATCACTTGGCAAACATGTAGCTCACATTACCCTATCGAATTACATAGATATGAGCTATTCACAAGCATATTTCTTGAAAATTTATTATTATTATTTTTCTTTATTTTACCTAATCTTAACTTTATTTTACATAATAAATTTCTACTTCTTAAAATTAAGTTACTTTTGGAATAATAAATAAAGAATACACATGAAAAACAAGAAATATAAAACTACCTAGATCTTTATTTTTTTGTTGTCAATGAAACTTAACCCTACTTTTTTAAGCCAATGATACTACTATACTAAATAATTTTATATTTGATTAAATAATGCACCTAAGAATGCCAAATAAAAACACATTAAAAACAGACAATGTCTGATAACTATCATAATTTCTCTGGCTTTCTGACAATGCAATAAGAGCCATTAAAAATCCAGCTAAGCTTGTTGATGTTTTTTCCTATGGGAATAAAGTTTGAACTGCAAGCAAAATAGACAATTTTCTGTACAGAAAATAATGTAATATAATATGTCATTTGATAGATTAAAACTTTGGCTATCTATTGGTTATAAAGAATATAGTATTAAACATCAGAGATAACTAACAGAAATTTCTGAGAGAGGATGTGACAAGTAGGCATGGCAAGAGGGGTCTAATTTTCTATTTATGGCTCTAATACCAAGTAAGATTGAAGTCTATAAAATTATTATGTTTTAGCCAAGTGATTACAATATTATAATGAGAAATCTACATTAAATTCCATACTTCTTTATGAAATTAAGAATTTAAAACATATATAATATTAAAATTTGGTTTATTAACTATGTTCTTATGCCAAGTTTATTCATATACTATGATAATAAAGTAGTTGAATTGAATTTTAAATGTAACTAGTTACCTCTAAAAAGTCATGACATTTGCACTTTCACCTGCCCATAGCGAGAGGGTTAAGCTAGGCACGCAGATATGGTAGCAGTTTCATAACATGCCATTTTGTATACCTTAGTAACCCATCTAAAATTATAAAAAATGATAAAAAAACATTTTGTAAATATAAAATGATGTAGGGATAGCAATACCAAAAAAAATACAAATAAGAATATAGGGATGATACAAATCATCTCTAAGTGTCTTTCAATATTAAAATTTAATGTTACACTGTAAAATGCATGGGTGCAAAATGGTTACAAGTTTATTCAATTTGCTCGACCTCATAACAAGAGTCTGTAACAATATGTCATAATCATCACATGTTTCGACCCAACTTAGTTTTCCTTGTGTATAAGTCTTAGGCTCTTAGTTACACTACATTGATGCCTACCGTGATATTATGATAAACAAATATATAATTTCCAACTTTCAATATTGAAAGTCATGTAGGGATGATCTATGTATAGCTGTATCATCCCTATTTTTTTGTTTAGATTCTTTTTGGCATTGACATCCCTACATTATTTTACATTTACAAAAATTATAATTTTCCTATACTGAAAATGTATTTCTGACAGGTACTTACTTCCGCTCACATACATAGCTATTCTCGTTCAGTGCTGCTCTCTATTTGCAAACACTTATTCGCATGCCACAAGACTTTCACACCCACACACCCCTTGATTCACATGGTTTAACTGATTCTTGTATGCAAACTATCATGCGACAAATCTCCACCAACAGAAGCACCACACACCCACATGACTCCCTATACTATTCTACCCAATTACTACTTCAAGTTTAGGCAGAAACTTAAGCATCGGTTGACAGTGGGGAGGAAGGATGGGAAGTATCAGTTGAAGTAAGTACCTGTCAGAAATACATTTTCAGTATAGGAAAATTATAACTTCTAACAAGGTACTTTACTTCCACTCATGTACATACCTAGAATCCCACATTGAATAGGTGGAGGGACCGGTCCAAGGAAGAAAGTAGAAGCATTCTTTGAAAGTGTCTTGAAGACACCCTATCAAGGGAACCATCTAATAAGAAGATTATACGTGGGAAACTACATCGCTTCTGTACCAGGTATACTCTTTGCCCGGACATGGATAAAATGTGGCAGATCTGTGAGAAAAATTGTGAGGAGCACATTCCAATGAGTGAGAACACAGGTTGGACAGTGATCCAAACCACAACATATAATAATTTCAATCTCCCTTATGAACAAAATGTTGGTAAATTAAGGGATGTGCCCCAAGGTGTTGAGTGGCCAGCGTGCAATGGACTGTACACGGCTAGTCAACTGCATCCAAAACACGACTGCTTGGAACCAACATCCATGCTGGGGTAGGACAAGGGTCATACCGTCTTCACCTTAAGTTCAGCTGACTAGAGGGAGAAATCCCACTCCCGATCTGTGAACAGGGCACATGTGAGCAGAGTGATATCATACACAC
>NW_013666417.1:50755-67266 GCF_000517525.1 Limulus polyphemus
TAGGGATGAGAGACCCCAATCGAAGGGGTGAACTGCATTTATACCTGCACACTACATGTGTGCACACATCATATCAATTGGTTCATCTCTAAATCCAAAACACAACTGCCAGGAACCGACATCCATAGAGGGGTAGGAGGAGGGATCCCAATCATCACAACCTGAGTGTAGACAATACGTTGATTGGTTCAGCTCTAAATCCAAAACTCAACTGCCGAGAACTGACTTCCATGAGGGGGTAGGATGAGGGATCCCAATCATTATGACAGCTCACTCCTAAACTATGACATTCAAACAAACAAATCCATGCAGAGATGGAGCATCCATTTGGAGGACATCCCATCATCCACACTAGCAGAATACCACTGCCCTATTCTCAAGTAAATGAAGTCTTTATTGTTTATATAGTATATCTCTCATTCAGGAGGATGCCTCCATGGTCTACCACCGCAATGGCTTGGAACTGGAAAGCGGCAAGAACTATTGTACTCCACTGAAAAAACAAAGTGGAGAGTCTGGAAGAAAATTCACACAGGTTTTGTTTCTACAATTGTAAGGGATTGAAGTATACCTGGATAGATACCATTCGCTACATAGTGGAATCCTGGTTGAAACATGGGACGGGATATTTAAAATAATATATATATATATATATATATATATATAACAAAAAAAGGAAACTACCTAGTTACAGTTGCACTAAAGTCTTCAAAGTGGCAACAGGTGAAACATGATAAACCGACAAGGAAGAAACAAAAACATGATAGATACTGAGAGATGAAGGTATGCGGAGTGGTTCATATGTCACTTGATGAATTTCCTCCAAAGGATGATGGAAATTAGATGCCAGGGAAAATTTAAGGTGCCTAATCTGATGGGAAGACACCAGGAACAAATACAGGAAGAATGAAACAAGAAAGAATAAGACAATCAAATTAAAAGTTGAACCCAATTGGGAAGGGTGGAAGTGGAAAAAGATTAGGAATAGAGGATAGCTGCCAAGGTATGAAAAGGTGGGAACAGTTCTTACGGAAGGAAGCCATGTGGGCAATATAGCAATGAAGAGCATGAAGTGGACAAAGAAGTCTATCTAGATCAGATAGGGAAAAGAGGTGGGAAATAGAAAGAAGGGAAATCAGCAAGGAGGAATTACTCTCCTGCACCACTGAAGTTTTATGAAAAAAAAAATTGATCCAGGTAATAGAGAATATAAGTGGAATGGTACGGAGGTCTTGAAACGTTGATGGCAAACAAATCTGACTGACGATGTCCACAGAAGAAGAAAATATGCTTTAAGGGATAAATGAAACATGGAATATGTTGACAAAGGTTCAAACAGAAGTAAAGTAAGGCAGTGCAGCACCACAATCACATCCCAATCTGGAAGGACTGCACACCTTGGAGACTGACTAATCCAGAAAAAACACAACAATAGTGTTAAGATATCAGAGGTAAAAACTTTAAGGCACTGGGAAAATGAAAAGTGTGGAATAAGCCAGCCAGATAACTCGTGATCGAGGATACAGATGCCCCCGATCAAATAACCAATTGAGGAAATCTGTAATAATAAGAACAGTGGGACGAACAGAGGAAAATCCTCGACCCAAAGACCAACAACAAAAAATGTTCGACTTACGTTGATAAGCCTCTGTGGAAGAAGGGCGAATGGAATGTGCTAAAAACTAAGTTACTTGTCGTGACAAACTGGATCTCTTAGCTAATGACTGGATAAAAACCAGGTGTGAAGATGAAAGATGAGAAAAGCTGGATGAACTACCTGGTAGAAGAGATGGAGTTATAATAAGAGGTAACAGTGGAGCAGATTGGTTCTGGAACAGCCGCAGAACTCAGGCTGGGCCAGTCCAATAAGGAGCAATCAGAAGAACTTGACACAGAGTGGTGTGGATGATAGTTATCACCCTGGAAAGAAGTAGGATGATATTATACACATAAATGAATTTGTCTAAAGGGAAGGAGGAAGGGTAATAGGAACATCCAAGGAATCTTGCCCAAGGTTCCAATGGCCATGAAGAGTCCATTGAAGAGATCTCATATGAGCAAGACCCATGGGGATAAGTGCTGCCATAGAAGACCACATCCCCAAAAGAGATAGGACCTCATGAACAGTAATAAAGGGAGCAGTGAAAATAACAACACCTATATGATTAAGATATTGGGTAGGAACAAGGAAGGAACTTGATTAACCCAACAACCCAAGCCACATCCAAAAGAAGCAGATGAGTGTGCTGGGCAGGCTCCAGTTCGGAATGAGCCAACCTTAGCCAGTCATCCATGTAATGGTGTAAGCACAACCCTTGAGTGCATATGTCTGGCAAAAGCCTTAACCAATCAACAAATGACATATGATCCCAAAGCAAGCCCAAAATTAATAAACCAACCCGAGATGAACAAACTAAAGATAGCATCTCAACAGAGGAGATGGAGGAATATGTAGATAAGCATTTGAAACATCTATCTTGACCATCCATAAACCTGGATAAAAAGCCCACCTGAAGGTGAGAAATGACTCCATGGTAAAATAAGGTAGCACCAAAAAGTAATTGAGGTGGGACAGATCAATCACAGGCTGCCATTCTCTGGTTTTCTTGGGTACCACAAACAGCCCTGAATAAAACCCCGGAGATGGGTGAATGACAGGTTCAATGGCATTCTGAGAGAGAAGATCCTGTGCCGCCTTGGACAGATACTGAAGTGAAGTAGGATCCCAAGGCAATGGAAAAGAAATGGGTATCCAAAATACTGGGGAATAGGACAAGAAGTTGATAAACTCTGGGAGAACCCAGAGATCCATGGCAAATTCCTTCTATATAGGAACAAACTTAGATAAACAAGCTCACACTGGACTGGAACCAATGGGGTAGTCAGCAATATTGTTGGTAGCATGACACTCTGCATTGAATAAAACAATGAAAGGAAGATCTCCTGGAGGAAGGAACAGGTCAAAGATGGAAAATGGAAATAAGGGATGTTCAAGACTCAGGGCAAGATAAACGATCAACCAATGAGGAAAGAGTCTACTGTTGTCTCACTGATTCCACACTTGCCATAAGATTTCCAAATACCAACCTATGGAGAGAAGAGGCCAAATACAATCCCCTAAGATAAGTAGGTGGCAAATGAACCACGCATCTCCCCAAAAGATCCCAACAACAGAGAAACCACATATGCAAAGAAAGAGCCAAAGTCTAAAAATGTGATTATGTGGATGTAATTAGAGAACGTATCCTTCAAAAAACCCTTCAAATTTAAGTGGATCACCTTGTAGAGGAGGTGGATGGTGGACAAAAACTGTAGGATAGATGTGAGGGTACGATGAAGGCAAAAAAATTGAGCATTGGATAAAAGAAAAGGATAATTAGAGTTTACCCCTCAAACCGGTAAAATTGATTCTAGGATAGAAAATCAGCCTACTGGTAAGCTAAAGCCAAATGAGCTGAAGTCTTTGGAGGGCAGGGCATGCTACCACCCTCACGTAACTGAGATACATGAACCCCAATATCGGGGAAAGGGGAACAAAGTACTGAGGGGAAGGAGTGTCATGTAAAAAGGAAGGGTGAGGATTATAGGAAATTGGGGATAGGGATAAAGTAGAACATACCTGTGAAATCGTGTCCAAAAAACCCATATGAGGCCTAGTTGATCTTACAGTATGAACTTGGGAAGACATTGCCAATTCAGGTAGAGCTAAAAGACTGTCAAATGCTTTGTTGTCCCAAAAAGGTTCAGTTTGTTCAGGAGGAAAATGGACAACATCAGGAGAAGGTTGGTTAATATAACAATCAATCTCTTGACAAATAATTGTCAATAATTCCATAGTCCATGTCTCCCCACCTGAAGCCTGTGTAAATGTACTGGTAGAAGGTATAACCTCAGAAGTGGTAAGTTGAAGTTCGGAATCCAAAATTCAAAATGTATAACCAAACAAACAGTATTAGTAAAAAGGAATAAAAAGTATGTAAAAGATTGTAATGAATGAGTAAGTTCCATAACTGGACAGAAATATCAAATAATTCTACTTCAGAATAAGTTATAAATTAGTACTAGTGGATAATAAACAATACTCTCAATAAGAGTAAATCAATACGAAGAAAAATAAAATGAAAAAATAAACCAACTTGAACAGAATGCAAACTAAATGTCCAAACATGAGCACAGCCAAACAAGAAATGATAGTTAGGTAGAATGGCATAGAGGGAGTCACATGAGTCATGTGGGTGTGTTGCACTTCTGTTGGTGGAGGTTTGTCACATGATAGTTTGCATGTGAGAATCAGTTAAACCACATGAAACTAGGGGTGCATGGGAATGAAAGGCTTGTGGCATGCAAAAACATTTTTGGGAACTAGAACACAGCACTGAATGAGAATAGCTATGTATGTGAGAAGAAGTAAGGTATCTTGCTAAAATGTTTTTTTTGTATTACTTCTTTTGAGACTTTTTTCCCCTGAGTGAAAGCTATGAATGTGTGTAATAAAATTTAATATTAAGTGTATTGATTTTTTTTTACTCCTTCACTTTATACATAATACAGGGGTGGCTCCCTAAAGACACCGAATGTATAATGTACAAAACACTGAGCATTCTACATGTTCAGTCATCTAATGTTCATCTATTATTGGTTTGTAATTCTTGTTTCACCCTGTACTTAAGATTTTAAAAGATACACCAGATTTCTGTAAAAAAGCTAACTTAAAGTGGTAATGATAACATCATTTAAATTAAAATTATGATTTTTTTTAAAAATGATTACTAGTTATTACAACTGCCCAGAAACACAGAGTGGTTCTAGGTATAAACTGACATTATTGATAAAGTAGTTGTAGAGTTATCTCAACTGAAACAAGAAGAAGAAAGACGAACAATCTGGTGGGTTGGTCACTTTCTGGTTTGGTATCTTAGCGATGGTTTCTTGCCTTGTTTTTGGCCTCATTGGGAAGAGAAACAAATGAAAGTGAGTAGCAATCAACATTTAAATTAAACCTTTATGTTACTGTTGAATTTTTAGTGTGCATATATAGTCAGTCAATTATATGATATCTGATACTTCTAATAAAATCGGTTCAAAACTCTTTATTTTCTCAGTTCTTATTATATTTTATCGATTTATAAAAACCTTAACTAACATGTCTAAAATGTCATCTGCAGAGATGAACAGATCATGGCCAAACCTTCCTTGCAAAAATTCACCTGCAAAATGTGTTTCGAAAGTTTTGCAATCCTCTGTCTGCCACTTTATGGTCAAAAAACATCTCTATTTCCAAAATATGCCACACTTGCATTGACATCACAGAATAGACCTAGCAGGTTCAAATACCATAATCCATTGTCATTGAAAGTCATTGTAAGTCTAATATAAATTTGTAGTAAGTATTGTAGAAAATGGGTAAAGGTTAAAGGCCAACATTAAGTATGTTAACTTTAAGGTCTGAAAATGACATGAATGAAGTTTCTGTCAATATTAGTAAGAGGTACATAAATAAAATGATTTAATTTAACAAAATATGGTATGTCAGCTACAAATGTAAAAATGTATAACTGTTTCTAAACATGCTATGAAAACTTAAAGAGGTTTATTGCCCTACACACAGTATTATGATAATATTTCACTAAAAAAAAATAGGTTCAAATAATACCAGATTGTTTAATAAAAGTAGTTTCTTATATAAAGGAATTTCTTTACTTCTTTGCTTTTTAGCTTCATTCGTTAACCTGGAGAAACCTGGTACAAGCACTTTATTCCAGTAAAATAGCAAAACAGGATCATAACTTGGGGCAAATGATGTTACAAATCCATTCTTTATAAGTAAACAAGGTAAACTGACCCAAGGCTAAGATTGATCACATAATAATGTTAATTGAAATTTACCTTATCAAGACACACGGTAATGTGTTGTGCAGCCAAAACAACCTGCTGCATGAACCACTATGGGTCATTAATAGAAGTGATAGTTTAGCGATTTTACATCTTCTGTATCTCGAACTGTGGTAATCCAAACAATCACAGATTTTCAGTGGATGTGTTCTACTACACTCTTACTTCACACACCAAATTTTAAGGCAATCCAAAATATCAGAGATATAACATCTACAAATTTGATTGAGTTTCTTCCTATTTTATTTTCTTCACACCAAAAGTACGGAAACTTTATTTGATAAAAGAACATACTTAACTTTTATGGAATTTTTTCAGATTTGTTACACTGACAGATCTTTTCAACCTACAACTAGGAGTTTCTTTTGGTGTAAATATAAGCTACATGTACAAAGTTATTCAACAAAAACTGCTCAAATTTATCAAAAAGTTTTTGCATGCCTACACGAAAAGTCACATGAACTGTCAATCTAACATTTTTACAACAATTTCACCTATCGTGTTGCGTCAAACGTGCCATGTGTGGACGAGCATTTCGTGGAGAAGAACATCACCTTTCTGATTAATGAGTGAAGGACATTTCTGGTGAAGGGCATGATTTAAACGTTCCAGTTGCTGAGTATAGATCTCTGCATTGACAGTTCATTGTGGATTGAGGAGTTCAAAATGAATTACTCCTTTGATGTCCCACCAAATGCAAAGCATCACTTTCTGTGGATGGAGTCCAGGTTTTAGGTTTGGAAGTAGTTATTGTCTAGAACTAAGCCATTGTTTTTAGCATTTAATATTTGCATAGAGAATCCATTTTTCATCACCAGTGACAATTCTGTCCAAAAATGGTTCACGCGCATTACATGCCAGAAGAGACGAAGCAATGTTCACACGTTGGAAACGATGATCATTGGAGAGTTCGCGAGGCATCCAAACACCTTCTTTAAGCAGTTTTCCTATATTTCTCAGATGTTTATGTATTGTTTCATGAGAAACATGGAATTTCATGGCCATTTCACGAGTGTGTTGCCTTGGGTTAGACTCAACAAGCTTCTTCAGAGCATCAGTATCAATTCCAACATGTCAGCCCCTGCCATTACAGTTTTTATGGCTAAAATCACCTGAACAAAATTTGCTGAACCATCACTGATACTTACGAACATTCAAAACATTTCCATAAACTTCTTTGATATTCTTTGTGGCTACAGACGCATTGTTTCCTTTCTTGTATTCAAACAGCATTACATGCTGAATATGTGTCTCGTCATGTGCCATCACTATAAGGGATTAGAGTAACTAAACTTTACACATTATATTGGCTACACTAACATGACATTTAGGAGGTTTGTTTAACTATTATACATGATGTACCTTTTTTTTGGGGGGGGGAGGTTAATCAAAGTGTACCAAAATGCAACATTAATTTCTTGACAACCTAATAGATTAGCAGGTTCTCACTCAAGTTTTCAAACGAATCATACAGGTAGACAGTTATTATTCATTGCCAACTTCTAAGCACAAATTTACTCAATTTTATGAAATTATCCTAATTAAAGAGCATTTAGCAATAACATGATATTAGCTTAAACAATTAGCATAAATAATGATGCTTGATATGGCTGTACCGATTGGACAGGGTTGATGAGAAGAAACTGTTAATCTAAATTCCACAGCGTTACTATAAAGGAAGCTATTAACATTGTTTAAGAGAGGAAAACTACCACCATATATTTTAAACAATCTGGTTGGTTCTGTAAAGTTGGTTGGTTGGTTAGTATTTTTTGGCACAAAGCAATTAGGCTATGTGCACCAAAAAACCAGTGAAAAATGTAAAAGTAAAATGTTTATAAAATGTAAAAATAAATAGTTAAAACTAAACAATGTCTAAAATTCATATAAAAGATTTAAATAGAATTAAAAAGGCCAATGGCTTGTAAAAATTTAGAAATACAATCAATTTAGACAGTGTCACCATCGTCAATGACACCATCCAATATCATGGCTAAAACATTAGAAATCTGTGCTATTGTTACTTGAGTGTCATAAAGGCCACACATTAGTGTATCAGTCCCAGATATAAGAAAATGATGAGTTAAAAAACTGTGACCAAAGCGTAGCCTAGGCAGAACAACTTCCTCCTTCCAATCCTTATGGAAACAAGATGGCCAGAGGGCAAAGGAAGGTTTGATCTGGAAAAGCTTGTTATAACGTTGCTTACCCTAAGTCGACTGCCAACTGGCACAAAGCCATGCCTTGAATACAGAATCGTAGTCGATATATATGGGACAGGCATGGCCATAAAGGCATCAGAGCAGATAGACTTAGCTGCTGTGTCAGTGAGCTCATTCCTGAGAATAATGTGGCCAGGTATCCAGAAAAACTGGATAGTCATGGAAGATGAAGAAAAATGGGCTAGTTATTGTTGAATATCAATGAGAACAGGGTGAGAACTAATGTTAAGCAATTCCAGGGCCATTAGAGAGCTAAGAGAGTCAGTGTAAATAGTACAATAGTCATTTTACATAGCTTCTATGTGATCCAGGCAAGTTGCTTTGTTCACTGCCAAGGGGATCTTGTGAGCAACCACTGAGCCACAACAAACATGGCAGAGCCCACAGTCACCTGATTTCGAACCATCTGTGTGAATGGGAATAGAAGGTTGGTTCAAAAGATGTTTGGCAAAGAGAAGACGGTACTACAAATTGGGATTGTCTGCCTTCCTCAGATGACTCAAGGAAAGATCACATTTGGGGATGGTAATAAGCCATGTTAGGATGGGCTGATCATTGGAGACAGCAAAATCATTCAATGATAGACCCACTTCAGCCAGCTGTTCCTGGATGCAAAGGCCAAAAGAAAGAATATCACACCATCTGTTCTGAAAAAGCATAGTCCACTGAAGACACAACCCCAGGTGGGATGTTGTGATAAAGATCGAAGCTTTGTAACATACTGCAGAGAATATTGCATATGGTGGAGGTGAAGATGAGGTTTGTAGGAATCAGATAGTGAATGGGGTCCAGCATCTTCAAGGCTGAGGTCTGGCAGAACCATAGGCCAGAGAATCATTGTCCAGTTTGGATCAAATTAGAGCACTATAGATCTTGAGCATAGAACCTTGATTGGAAGAGAGGAGATGGAGGATATTCAGTGCCCTTGTACACTTGACACATAGCTGCTTTATGTGAGAAATGAAAGTAATCTTACAGTCAAAGATAAGTCTCAAGAACCATAGGAAGAACAACATTATCGAGACATAGCTCAGGATCAGGGTGTAGACCTCACTGGTGGCAAAAATGCTTGCAAACGGTTTTGAAAAAAGAAAAGGTCCACTTCAACAAGCAATTGAGGGCAGTCTGAAGTTGCCACTCAATAAACCTCATGTTTGACAACCAAAATAAGGTGTGGAAGTCATCGACATAGAGTCCATTTGCAACAGTAGAAGGAAGTTGTGTGTAGTGATAGCATTGATCTTGATACTGAAAATTGTGCCACTCAAGACACAGCCCTGAGGGACTCCAATTTCCTGTGTGAAAGAACAGAAAAGTGTTGAACCCACACGGACTTGGAATTTCCTGTCAAGTAAAAAGTTCTGAATAAAAATGAGGAGATGGCCATGCAATCCATATAAGTGGAGGTCCTGCAAAATGCCATACCTATATGTAGTGCATAAGCCTTCTCATGGTCGAAGAAAACAGAAACAGTAGGTTCCCTCTTTAGAAAGGCTTCCCTGATCGAGTTCTCGAGTCGAATCAGTTGGCTCACGGTGGAGCGCTGTCGACGGAACCCACACTTGGTAAGCGAGAGGAGATTGACTGATTCGAGCAACCAAAGAAGACAAGCATTAATCGTCCTCTCTAAGACCTTATGGAGACAGCTGTTCAAAGCAATTGGGTGATAATTAGAAGGAATCTTGGGATCCTTCCCAGACTTAGAGAAAGGTAGGACAATAGCCTGGTGCCACCCATCAGGAAACACATTCTCCTGCAAGAGAAGCAGGTGAGAAATGGTGCAACATCTCATTATGAATGTCATTGGGTCTGACCGATGAAGAGCAAGCTTCAATACCACCAGTGTAAAGGGACAATTATAATCTGCTTGAGATTTGATGGCCCAGAAGGCAGAGGAAGAAACAGAAGTGCTAGATGCACGAGAAAAGCACTCACTTAGAGTATTGGCGATGCCTTGTAAATCGGCATCTTTCTGGCCATTAGACAGCATAATGGAAAGGGGATGGGAAGCATACCACCCAATAACCTTCTGAGTCTTGTCTCATAAGACTTTGGAACTGGTGGTAGAAGAGATGATAGTTGTAAACTTAATCCAAGATTCCTTTTGGCTTTGACGTCTCACCTGCTGAGCATGGGCCTGCTGGAAAGCAATGCAGTTAGAAAGAGTGGGATATCTGCAAAAGGTATCCCAGGCTGAAGACCACCATGGACAAGGATACTGTGGGAAACGTGTCGAGGTTTTAGGAATAGAATGAACAGTTGGATGAATGAAGCGATCAGTTAATGCCTCCACACAGTTGTTAGTAGATGGCAGACTAATGACAGCAGGATTGAGTTCTGAGAGAGAGGCAAAAAAGAGCCAGTCAGCCTGGTACAACTTCCACTGTAGCACTCGAAGAAAGAGAAAGGTTGTGATCCAAGAGCATACACTCTATGGAATGAACCCCCCCCCCCCATCAATATCAGCACCACCCCAGAGGGGATTGTGTCCATTAAAGTCTACAAGGATTATAAAGGGAGACAGCAACTGTTCTATGAGAGTACCAAGGTCCGATCAGAAGTGTCTCTAGGAGACAGATAGAGAGAACAGTGATGGTGCGACCCAAGGAGACACGGATGGCTATGGCCTCGAAGGGTGTATTAAGTGGCACAAACAAGGTGGGTATGGTTGACCAGCAGTGCTACCCCTCCATGCACTCTTCCATCACAAAACCTGTCATTCCGGTATAAAGAAAACTGCCAAAAGGTGACTGTATAGGCAGGTTTCATGAATGTTTTCTGTAAGGAAAGACTCATGGGATAATAGGAATCAATCAAAGCCTTAACGTCATCCAGATTAGAATGGAAACCTCAACAGTTCCACTGCATCAAAGTGGCCATTTTCATTTAGGTGAAGGAGAACTCGGCAGAGAATCCTTCTGTTTATGACCACACCAATTTTCTTTACTAGAAGGAGGTTGTCGACCTCCATGGATCCTGCTCTGGGTTGAATGGCCAGGTCTCTATCAGTAGATGTACATTCCAGTTACTGAGGGATGTGAACGAATAATTGTTCTGCATCTTGAGACCAAACAAGATGGACCTGAGCAGACACCAGAAGCAGGGGTCAAAGGAGATGGACCCAGGCAGTTACTGGAAGTGGTGGAGACAGAGACAGTAGTAGATGTTGAGTTGTCCACTCGTTTATCCACAGAGAACAAAAGACTCTTCACATGGTGTGAGAAAGATATGTCTGCACTCCCACTGTAGCAGTGTAATGTAGTGCAGCAGCATATGTTCGAGATGGAGTTGGGGCAATAATTTCTGAGCCTCAGGGCAAGAAATGCTATGGACAATACACAAACGTTGTACCTCTTTCTCCTCCACCCACTTCGGGCAAGATCGATGGTAAGAGGGGTGAGAACCATCACAATTAATTCAATGAGGATCCAACTGATACTTGTAGGTATCATGATCTTTGCCACCACAATAAGCACAAGTCAAAGAACCATGACAAGATGCCTTCAAATGTCCAAACTCTGACACTGGAAACACCGGAGAGGGTTAGGAATGTATGGCCGTACCTGACACTTAAGATAACCCACTTTGACAGAGGCAGGTGGACGTGGCCATGTAAGTGTCAGAATGAGAATATTGGTCAACAGCATAATTACATTCTTGCATGTGGAGATGTGTTGCACAGCAAAAACTCCTTGGCTGGAGAAACCAGCAAGGATCTCCTACTTGGTGATGTTTTTCAAATCCCTATCAATGATCACTCCTCAGGAGGAATTCAAAGTAGTAAGGGGAGTAACCTCAATGGTCTTTGACCTCAGGAGGAGCTCGCTATGTGTAAGTGTAAATGATTCCACCAAGATGTCTCCAGAGCGCAACTTCCTGAGTGACTTGGGAGAGTCAGCAAGCTCTTCTAATCCGTTCTGAATGGAAGAGAGAGACATTTGCTCTAAGGATTTGCCAGACAAAGAGTGAAGAATTAAAAATCTAGGTACAGGAGCTGACTTTGATGGTGACTGTGGAACAGAGTCATCTATGCATGGTCGTTTACCTATTAGCTGTTTTTTTACAGTTTTATTTTTTCTAGGATGGGGGAATCCATAATAAATAGAGAAGACTCCACCCACCATGAAGTCCTATGAGGGGATGCACTACAATGCCAAAGAAGGACACTGCATCAACACCAAGGCTTTGTGAGTACTATACCAAAACACCAGCATCAGATGACACAATGTCCAACACTGGTACACAGTTGACCCAAACCCAACAGGACCAGCTAATTGACCCTGGGAACTACCCCCAAAACACCTGTCTACAGGAATTCAAAGCCAAAGTGGTGTGTTACAGTGCCCCAGACACCACTCAACCACTAGGATCTTCTCCTCCCCTTTATGGGTTGCCACGCATGGCAAACACAAGGATGGATGTTCAAATCCTGGAGGATAACTGAAAATACAGAACCTTCCCTGGGATGTCCCCCATCATGTACAGAAATCCACCTTGAGGGATTTTTGTAAAGTAAGGTCTGTTCTGAATAATAGGGTTGCAATCCTAAAGCTAATGTTAGTTACTATCGAGTGCCACTTTCTTATTTGGTGTGGTTTGTTGGTGTGTATTGACAAAAAATTATAATATCTAATCAAAAACATCTTAGGTGTTTTTTGTGCAACTTAAAGGAATGAAATCACAATTGGTGGCCAAATTGGTAGCTACAATTATAAGAATTTTACAGCAAATATTCATTCATTTGTTAGCCAAGCCACATTTTTTGTTCAACTTCGGGCATAATGGTTGGTAAAACAAAATAATTATAACTATGAATAGTTGCTGTAAAATTCTTATCAATGCTACAAGTGTAGCTACTAGTTTGGCAGCAAATTTTGATTTCATTCCTTTAATTTGCATGCTGAATCCTTTTTTGGCCACACCTTGATTAGATCAATAATATGAGGACTTTTAGTATGATAGTATTTTTGTACATTAATCAAGAAGTGTGAGCCTAGGTACCAACTGCCAGCCAGATCCACCTAAAGAGAAATACTTTTGCAACAGATAACTATGACTGTTGTTGAAAGAATGAAAGTTGAATTCCAGTCAATTGACAGTGTTGTATGGATCACAGATTCTTAGACAAGCAGATGAATCAAGTCTTATGTTACAATAAAACTCACTACTGTAAAGACTTCAAGTTAATATCAGCTGTCCTTCAGACAAAAGCTACCTGAATTGCACACTGGTGAACATATTGGTGAAGTTTTGAAATCAGCTGTTATTAAATGGCAGTATTCACCATATTGTATTACTACAGATAATGCTTCAAACATGGAAATAACTATATTGAGTATTGCCTGTTCAATAATTTACAATATCTTATGATTAAATACTTCAAATTTGTGAAACTTTCTTCCAGTATTGTCCAATTAATCATTAAAATTCCAAGCAATTAATTCAGTTATACTAATTCATATTTCATAGTCACGCCGAGTCACTACTGAACAAGAAGGGGTTCAGTCATTTACATCTTCAAGTGAGCCTGCAATCATGTGTAATCAGTGGTATCTACTACTCTTCCAAATTTAATTGGCTTTCTGCCAAAGACGGAGGCTGTCCTGATTTTCCTGTTTGAGGATGTGCAGACCACTAATGAGAGACTACTCCCAACACCAGAAGAACATTCAAAGCAAGAGATTGGTGTGTAAGGGAATGAAAACAGACTTGCCCCGGATCAAGATTCATTGGAATACTGGTCAACTAATGCAGACAAATACTCAATGGCATCATGCGTTGCAGTGACCGACTTCTGTTGCCATGCATTATCTGTCCCTTCAGAAAGGGTATTCTCATGTGTAGGTGATATTGTGACAGCAACAATGTCTTGTTTAGATCCCAAACTGCAGATCAATTAATTTTCTTGAAAAAAAAATTCAAACAGTAATATACAGGATACTTTATTGATAGTTTAAACGTGCACCTCGAGTCCTTGATACTTGCATATCACATGTATTATGTAATTGTTCTAATATTAGCATTGGTATTATATATACTGTGTATAACTATTAACTAACAAAAATTAGTCATTAATTAGTGATTATACTTAAGAAATCATATAGGCTACTAACCATGACAATGCTTGATATCCAATCACCACAACCTTACTGTAAATATTTAATTCAACTGGAGTCTGGATGAATTTCTGCTGCATAGGTAACCATGTAAATCATGGTCAGTAAATGTACATATAGTGGCTTCTTACAGACATGAAAGAAAGTAAGAGAACAAAAAGACAATATCCTGTACAGATTGGTAAAACTACTGCAGTATATTTTTTCAAGTGAAAAACTTTAAAAATTTTCAATTTAATTACAAGTCATGGTAATTTAATCTTCTAATAGAATAAGGCAAAATGGAATGTGAGAAATAAGTATCTAAAAACTTGTTTTTATTATTCTTTTGTTTTGATAATACCTCTACCTAGACAAATGCTAAAGGAAATATAAAAATCCTATTATAATCTGTACATTTATAATATGTTGTCATATTAAAACTAAGAAATGTGAGATCAGATCAAGCCAAACTGTTGCAGAATTTTACTCAGGATGCAGCAATAGTTATGCTCAGCAGAATCCAGCAAATGCTTCAACAATTTTTTTAAAATTTATACATCTCTTACCAGCAGCAAGCTAGAACTAATTAAACCTATGTGCATGTCATGATTTTTTACACAGTTACATTCAAAAATTTAATTCAACTACTTTATTGTCAATTTGTATCAGTAAACTTAAAATCAAAACATAGTTAAAATCAAATTTTAACATCATACGAGTTAATTTCATAATTCAAAGGGAAATATCAAAAAATTGTTCAATACTCACTCTTGTATGTCATGACACGTTCTCACAATAATTTGTGCAATTTAAATTTTTTACTTTTACATACAATGTCAATAGTACTTGATCAAGTAAAAACCTAAACTTCAATATATCTAACAAATTTATCAGAAAAGCCTCTTCCATCATTCTTTTGTTTACTCATGTGTACCTGTCTTAAGTACATGTTTATAACCAACACAAAAAGCAGATTCTGAACCTTATAAATACAATGATTGTATGTCAATTGTATATCAGAGAAAGTCAAAATTCACTACCAAATGTTGTAGTGTGTTTACTAAAATTGTTGCTCCAAACATAAATTGATTTTTTAACCTACTTATGCCTAGTTAGAAAGCCAGGTAAATTATAATAGTTTTGTTATGTCTTATTCTAGTGAGTGATAATTATTTTGTTTTATGAAATGCTTATTTAAAATTTACAAAAATTAAGTTATTTTCACCTCAGTTGTGAGAGAATCAATAAGACTAAGCACAAAGGTTAGAAACCAGGGCTTTTGTTTTATAACCTTTTTTACGAATGTACGTCAATAAAAGTAGCTTCAAAATATACCTTATAATTCAAATTTTAATACCATATAAGCTTTAAATTTAGCTTTTTCTTTGGTTTTTACTTACAAATATTTAAGCAGTAGTCCACATCTTGAACAGTTGATAAATGGAAATGAGATCAAACAAGACAACAGCATTAATTCTGAGCTGGTTAAGAAAAATTTGGGAAGTTTAAGAAACAATAAGGCTCCTGGGCCAGATAAATATTTCCCAAAGGTGTTTTGAAGGAGGTTAAAGATTGGATATGTAAGCCACTTACTACTATTTTTTGTTAGTCCTTGAGTAGTGGGCAGGCGCCAGAGGATTGGAAGTTAGCTAATGTAACTCCCCTTTTCAAGGGAGGTGATAAAAATTGTCCCAGTAATTATAGACCCATTAGTCTTACATCAGTTATGGTAAAAGTTTTGGAAAGTCTGTTAAAAGATGCTTTGCAAAGTCATTTAATAAAGTTTAGAATTTTATTAGATAGTCAACATGGTTTCACTAAGGAAAAATCTTGCCTTACAAATCTTTTGACATTCTTGGAAAAGGTTACTGCTTATGTAGATGAGGATAAGAATGTAGATTTGTTGTATCTGGATATTCATAAAGCATTTGAGAAGGTGCTACATAAAAGGCTTGTAAAAAAATTATTATTGTGGGTGTATGGGATAAGTTAGCAAATTGGATAGAAGAGTGGCTGGAAGGAAGAAAGCAGAGAGTTACAAATGGGGTTCAGTCAAATTGAATTAATGTTATCTAAGGGCTCAGTCTTAGGCCCTTCGCTCTTTTTGATTTACATAAATGACACAGATGAAGGAATAATCAATAAGTTACTTACATTTGCTAATGATATAAAGTTCTTGGGTGTTGCTAGCTGTGAAGAAGATGCCACTGATTTACAAAAGGATTTAGATCATTTAGTGAATTGGGCAAATAAATGGCAGATGGGTTTTAATTATAATAAATGCAAGATAATGCATGTG
>NW_013666417.1:68165-84562 GCF_000517525.1 Limulus polyphemus
TATTTAACAGTGAAAATAGTGAGACTAGGGGACACAAGTATAAATTTTGGCAAGGTATGAGTCATCTTCAGCTAAGACAGTTTTATTTTTCTAACAGAGTGGTTGGCCTTTGGAATGGATTGCTTTCGGATGTTTTAGGGGCAGTAAATTTAGGTGAGTTTAAGAAAAAGTTGATAAGTATATGAATGATTAAGACAGGCTTTATTTTTTTTTAATTTATTTAGAGGATGGAACAGCCAAAATGGACCAATAGGTTCCATGTTGTCCCAAAACATTATGTTATGTTAATTCCTTAATTTTAAAAGGAAATATTTAATATCTCAGTCTTCACCTATCTGTATCACATGGCATTTACACTCCAAATTGCCCAATTTAGATTTTTTCTTAAACCCTTTGATCTCCTGAGTTTAGCACAAAGTACTTATACTATAGATAGTGCTAAGTCATAATGTAAACATCAGTCCAAATTTATTCTTCAACTGAGATATAAGAGCTTGAAACAACTTAATGTTTGAAGAGGGGGAAGCTACTGCTTCATACAGCAAAATACAAACAAAACCAAATTTAGTGAAAGAATAAAGGTTTAAGCTGTGACTGTAAGTAATTTGTAACTTCACAGTCAATACTAAAAAGGAAGGAGCTGTTTTTCAATCATTCTTTTCATTGTACTTATATGTCCCTGGAATAAAGTATGCTGCTTGTGTAGAGAAACCTACAGATAAAATATACAATGTTACCAAAATTTTTTTTTATATTCATTTAGGAAGTTCTAGAAGTTTATGCAAATGAAATATGAAAACTGTAAAATAAAAATAAGTAGTTGTATTCCTATCATCATATCTTTCATGCAGACTAACTCCGTAAATTCCCAGATGAATCTTTAGCAAAAAATCTGATTTTTTTGTGCACAACACACTTTTAATGTTTGCTAAAAGACTGCCAAACTTTGTGAAGATATATGAAGTTAGAATTATAGTAATCTTTAATTCTCCAGTACAGGATAGACCCAATCGACTGAACTTGTGTATGTAAGATTAAAGAGTTTGCAAAAATACTATGTATTTGTGAAATAAAGTTATCTGCTAGGTAGTCCTGCGAGCCTGTAAATACAAGTATTCCCTTTCTGATAATTGTAAAAACCTTTGCCTGTAAAAACTAATGTCTGCATGTAGTACATGAACTGCTCATTTGCAGAAGGAACAAAAGTTTGTCCAAAGCTGATTAGTAACTTTTTAATTGCATTAAAAGTTAATGTTTTCAATATAATGTTTAGGGTATTTAAAGCTTTAAAGTTGTGCTTCAAATTCAACAAGATGGTTCAAGAACTGGGTTAAACTTTTAACACAGCCTGAAATGTCTACCAAAATATACAAAACTTCTGCTCCAACAGTATATAAGTTATTACAACAATAACATAATAACCTATTATATGTACTTTATCTTTCTACTTCTCAAAATATTACAAACAGTATATATGTTTTAAAAAAAAAAGTATGAATGTATTTTTACACAATTACATCCACAGACTGTTTAATTGTTATCTTACCAGTGGTTGTCTGAATACTAACCTACACATGAGGACTAAGGCCTGATGGTACTGGAGCAGCTTCTGTTGCTAAATTGACAAAAACAAAATGAAAAACAATCTGTTAAAATTGTCTGCTTAAAAATTTCATATGAAATGTGTCTTAAAGTAAAAATATTTAAAAATACTTCTGCAAAGCAAATATAACATTTTTTTTAGAGTTCCAAGTTCTAGCTAAAAATATGAACTCAGTTTTCAAACTGACTGCCTTTTCATTATTCATCCAATACTTTACTATAGCAACAATTTTAGCTTCAAAGAATGAATATACATGCTTGTAATAGTTAAATAATCTGTTAATATATATAGCTGCACTATCAGAAAATTCCTATTTTAAAGTTTTGCCCTTTGATACCTACCTGATGTTGGTGGGCTATTGTCTGCTTCATCAGAACATTCTTTATGCTTTGTTCCATGGCATACTTCTTGGCTTTAGTAACCATTTCCTGCTGCTCAGATGTCAGCTTCTGAAGGCCAATCCCTAACAGTGAGCTAGGGGATCGCATAGCCCCAGGTCCTGCTAAGATTGGACCAGTCTGTTCATGCTGTGTCATTGTGTTGGCCACATTAGTTTCTGCAGAAATACAAATACCTGTTAATAGGATTAGTTGGAACAACAATGAAAATGTTTCTTAAGTATGATTTTACCTATCTTTTTTCATCTTTCTCTATTCTAGGATATAAAGTTCAGCTACACTTTGATGGTAATAACAACAAAGGTAGAAAATTAGTTTCTGTTTGTTTCAATAACAGTTTAGTTTATCTGATGTTCATTCACAGGATTTACCAATGCTGGAATGAAAATAAAATTGTAACTTGTTTGATCCAATTTATATCTATTTACGTGTTCATTTCAATGATAGTCTACTTGTTTTACTCTGTAATTGCCATGCAAGTCAAACTATAATTAAAATCACTTAAATTACTGAAACTGAAAAATTATACACTTAATAATTGAATGTAATATGAAGTTAATTATTCCAAAACTTGTTCAAAATTATTTATTTTTAATGGCAGCAGCCAAACTTTTTGTTACACATAGGACATTTACATTTGGTCAGTGATATCAGTTTTGATTTTTGTTGAAACTCCAAATTTTCAAGCAGAAGCACATGTATTTCTTCACTTCCTGTTCTTTACATTGTGAGAATATTGTGTATTATATTTCCATCTATTTATTATATAATGAAGACTGTATTTGTAAAACTAAAATTTAAAATGGTTATTTGAAAATAGTACAAATCTATTGCACATACAAATAAATGTCATTAATTAAGCTCAAAATCAACAAATCAAAATGTAGATAATTCCCTTTAAAATAATATGTAGGTTTGTTTAATACTCATACATCATTTAATGACATTAACACATTTTAGTTTTTGAAAATATGTAAACACTTTTACTACTGAAACATAAAGTAGTAAACTCAGGGTACCAAACAAATGTAAATACACAAATCTCTATCATAAATTAAATGTAATGATCTAGTTAGTTCTATTTCATCAACCCTCAGAAATACAAGACCAATTAAATTTTGGACAAAAAAATAGTTCAGCTTTGATTTACATGTAAAATGCAGCCATGAGGCTATTTATAACCATAAGCTATGCTCTGCAATGGTATATCATATGACCCAAAACATAAAAATATGATTTGCAATTACCTGGTACCTGCCAAAAATAATTCATTGCAGGGCACTAAACAGGATAATTAAGTCAATGCAAAAAGTAGTGTGAAGAGAACGTTTACCACTGATATGTCAGTCAAGCAAATCTCACAGCTCCTAGCATTTTGAGCTGCTTTTTGCATGATTCGCACGAGCAAGAGCAGTTGTGCAGTGAGCAGGTTGCTTCTCTTGTTTTGCTTTCAAACTACACAGTACAAAAATACAAGAAAAAAGAGAAAAGAACGAAACATATCAACATCAGCATGGTCACCAAAATGAATACTGTATATCGCCCAGTCATGGTAAAAATTAATGTTACTGATACAAACCATTACTGTATCCACCCAGTAATAAATACTGTATTCTTAAAAACAATGTTAATTTATTTTATATTTATAACAATGATCTAGAAAAATCTCTTAGTCCATGGAAATTCTATAAAATGGGGACAACTTACTTTTTTCAAGACAATAAATATTAATAAATACTATTTTCATTAAAAATTTTAAAACTAGGGAATTGAAATAAATAAATATTACAGTTATATAAATCATGGTCTCATTACTAATTTTGTTATTACCAAAAACATCTTATTGTAGGCCCTCCAATGGCACATCATAGGGCAAATTAATGAAAAAGTAGTGCATTATATTAAAATATCATGGTAATAGGGTGACATGACATTTTGGGATGGCAATTAATAAATACTTAGAAATTAACAGTGTACTCACAGGGGTGTGGAATTCATATTGTCCAACGTCTGGGATGACAAGTTTTACTGTTATACTTTGCCCATTTGACAAGTATGTATATGTATATTTTTCACACTCCAGGTAAATTTCTAGGGAACTATACAAGAAACTAAAAATTCTAAAGTGCAAAAGTTTAGCACGTACACACAATCTTTTTAAAAAATGCATACTTTTATACTTCAAACCAAAACTAAATATACATATCCCTTTAACTTACAAATTCACAGTCACATACACAAAGTAACATATCTACTTAAACTACGTACATCCATTAATGTAAACAGTTTGTGCATGGGGTATTCTACATGTTGCACTGTAAAATCATAATAACTAAATGTTAAAAACCATAAAATACATATATATATATATATATGTATATAAAAATAGCTTAGGTGTATAACATGTTATACACAATTCCCAATCAAACTGAGCTGCCAATGACATTGTCCTTATTATGGTAACTGTTAAATAAAAGCAAAATCTTAAAAATTATATTCTATGTTTTTTACATTTTGTGGAGGAAAGAGGGAAATAGATTTGTAGAATATTTTTTCTCTTGGACAAGAATTTTTTCTGAAAATTTCACACCCCTGACTCACTATGGAGTTCAATTTTGTTACCTGTTATTTCTATATATTTGATACTCATATCAAGTTCTCTAAATATGAAAAAAAACCTCCTTAAAGATATCTGAACACCTGTGTCACTCGAAAGGTTTCTGCCACAAACAATCAACCTGAAAAGGTAACACACAGCCCCATTCCCCCCAAAACAGGGAAAAATAGTAATTTTTGGAAAAAAAGGGATGACCTGAAAAAGTACCAAATTGGAGATGTTGGAAGGCCTTACAATAGTCTATACAGATTTAATTTCTAGCTTTTTATGCAAAAAATGGAGCTAGTGTAAACTGTCTACTAAAATCAAATTATTCAAAATGATAAAAAGAATAAAAATAACTTAATAACGAAGCCATAATATATATATCAATTTATTGATGATATGATGCATTTGTGAGTACTTCATTAAGCCTACATCAATGAAAACATGTGGTATTTTGTGGCCAGTCCATTCCTGCAAGTAAAAATAGAAAGACACATTACATCAAATGATGTATTATGCAATATCTTAGAGTAAATTCGTAACCCAAATTCATAACATGCAGTACTACAGTGTACTTCAGATAACACTGACTGAAATAAAAGGCCATCAATATGTATTTCTTAAACATATCACCTCATTTTTTTTGAAAAAGTGTTTCTTTTCCCAGTCCGATTATAATGTATATACATATAACATATAAGGTAGTAACCAGAATATGCTAATATGAAAAGTGTGTGCTAATATGAAATTAGTATAGCTGAAATTAAAGAAAAATTCTATAAAACCATAAATAAACATTTTAATAGCTATTTTAAAAAACTATTTTTAATTAAATTTTGTTCAAGTTACTGTTGGTAAGACTTACAAGACCAGGAAATAACTACTGAATATTCTTATATGTACCCACAGCATAAATTATATACATAATACAAACTATTCTAATCAAACTGGGGCACAGGTAAGAATAATGAGCCCATTCTTAAATCTGATTTTTTAACATCAAGTGCCTCATTTCAAAGTCTAGTGTGGTTTTGTATAGCAAGCGTGTAGATGAAATGAAAAAATAAGCACAAATATAGTGTGAAACAGAAGGTTTTAGGATACTGTCAAAATCTCAGGAGTTTTGAAAGGAAATATCACAGCAAAACATGAGAATTAGTCTCAGAACTATTAAGCACTACTCCAGATTATAATATTAAAGTGTCAACCACTTCAATATTTAAGATTTACAGCCTGAAAACAAAATTCTTCAGTCAAAGCCTAACTTGGTAGCATTTACAAATATATCTATATATATATTTACATTCTTTGTCGTACATGTAGGCCATAGCAACAAAGAAACTGTTTTCTCCACTCCTAGATGACTGCTACATTTCTAGAAAGAAATACTACCAAAATAAAAAAGAAAGTCATTAAAGCATATTACATATGCACATAAAAAAATTGAAGACGTTCTACAGCAATAGCAAAACTGCACACATATGTAGGTGTTTAATGACTACCGAAATTAAATTCCTTTAGGCTTAAAGTCAGATTCACAAAGTTTCATAAAGTACTGTCACTTTGTGACTTTTAAAATTCACATGAATAAAGAAGGGCTTGCCAGAACTGGTAGTAAACTTAATATAAATTTAACTCAAACTTTTAGTAGTTTTGAGAAATTAGGATTGTACAATATGAAAAGAAATGTTTCTGTTTTAGTAATAAAATGAATGACAGAACTTTTATTATGTCAATTTATCTTAACAACTGACTAAAAAACTATATTCAGAGTTGATGAAAACAAAAAACTGTACATTCTATTGATGTACATATAATTACATTTATCTGAACACTAAAAAATATTGGTTTTAAGATTTTCTAACTGATTATGCTCAAAAAATAACAACACTGCAATCTTTTAGCAGGAATTCCTAATTAAAAAGCATTGAGGGAACACTTAAGTTTATTTTAAAATCATGCCAATGTAAGACATTTTTGAAAACTAATAATACTTAAACAGAAAATTTAATTGTACACAATGTGAAGGATGAATAAATGCTGGTTTCAATGTTCAAGATGCTTCTTACACATACTGCCATGTCTTTATACATGTTAATTCTGCTACACCATGTCAAATCAATTACAACTGTTGTGCTTCCTCATAATCAGCAAGAAATTACAGAAAGCAATGCTATATTGCAGCTCTAGCAACAACAATTATGAATCACTATCATTAAACATTTTTAAAGCTCAAATATAAATACAAATTAATTTTGATTGAACCTTTATATGTTAGTGGTCACAGCTAGGGGTTCTCTCTGTAGTTTTACCTAACTTTGCAAGTTTAAACCACACCTAATGTGGGGTCAAACCAGACTCCTAAAACAGGGAGAAATCATTTCTCATTCCAAGTGCCAACAAGGTTTTGAAAAATAAGGAATCTTCACATTTCTATATCAAACATATTCACAATGTGAAAACATCATTTAATAAAGGAAATGTTGTTTGTTTAGAGGTTAATTATTTCCATGATGTGTGTGTGTGTGTGCAATTTTAAGCACTGAAAAACTTTTTTCAGAATCTAAGATAAACCATTTTCATTTATTTTATTTTTTTGCAATTTGAATAAATAATGTCACCATGCAAAATAATTCAAAACCATTTTATAAATTCCCTGCATTTTCATTTTTTAATTTACATTCGAGTGTTGGTCATGATTTTTAGACTTAGCAGGATTTCCATGCCTATGTGCATAACATTGCTTTTTCTTATATCTTGACAAATTGAGTAGTACAAATTGAGTAGTTTTGTCAAATTCTGGCCTAAAATGAAAGGCCATTGAAAAATTAGAGAAAACTTTTTTTCCAAAGGGTTATTCTAAAGTAATTTGCTGTAAACATTCTGAGTGAAGGAAGAATACCATAATGGGCAGCAATGTACAAGTTTGATTGGACTGCATACTTAAAATGCAATTATATCTATAAGTAATTAGTACAGCAGCATTTCTCAAACTGGGGTCCACTAAGGTACTCCAGGGGGGCAGCAAGTCATGTATAAAATTCTATAAAACATATTTAGAAAAATATGACTTATAGATAGAATAAAAATATTTTTTGTAAAAACAAACTTATGTGAATTAAAACATTTAATCTTGGAGTAGCTTTTCAAGTGCACAGAATCCTTTTTACAAACCAAAAACCATTGACATATTTGGGGATCTGCAGAAAATGTTAAATTAAAAGGGGTTTCCAGAATAATACCTCTTTATGGTCTATATCTTACACAATTAACAATTACCTCCTGCAACAAACAATCAATCAAATAAACACAAATATGTGTGTTAAAAAAATACACACATGATACTCTTCCAAATCATCATTAACACTTTTCCAATTAGGTCTATTTATATACATTTAACTCTTTTTTTTTCTTTGTACTGAAATAAACTTTAACAACAGATTTGTATAATTGATATTAACATACTAAACATGGGGATATCTGATTGAGAATGCTGAATGACTTATCCTGTCTTGTGCTTCCTGAGTTCAAAGAATGTGTATTGTTTCAGCAATTTGTCTGGCCAATGTCTAGAATTTGGAAACCAAGTGTGATGATACTGTTTGTTGCCTTCAGCACAGTCAAAAAAATAAATCACTTGAATCTTGTTGTGGGAAATAAAAAGTAAAGTCAGAACTTTGATGTCAAAGTTTAAAGGTATTTATCTGGTCACATGACTTCTGCCTAACTTGAACCTAACATCTGGATCCATGAAAGCTAAAGGATACTGTCTTTAGCTCTATGTTTGTGTTAAATTACAAAATCAAGAAAAAAATTAATAAATTAATAGTTGGAGTATATGTGCATAACCCTGTATTTAGTAGTACTTGGGCTTTCATGGAAATAATTTTTGATTTTTATTTATTTTTACTTGTATTTCACTTGAAAAACCTATATTTCATTCTTGTGCTAGACTGTCAGCACTAAGGTGTTATTTAATTTTTTTTTTTAAATTCAGCTAGTTTAAAATAATGTCCCCTATATGTATTACAATTATCCTATTTAATGCAAATTTTGAAACCTGAGAGTTTATCCTTCAACACTTATGTACTCATTTAATACTTTATGTTTATATAGTATTGTAAATTAAATTTCTTTTAATACCTGTATCAAAAGACAGAACGTTGTGAAATAACTCGTTTTGCTTTGAAGCTAGTGTTGTCACTTTTGCATTTAATAATTTTAATGAATCAGTGCTCTTTTAAAGTTGTTTCCCAATTGTGTGTGTCTCCAATTGTATGAAAATCACATTATGGAACAAAAGTTAAATCATTAGTGTATAGAAATGGAACATTGCATTTCAGACAAAAAATCTGCTTATAGTACAAAGCATAACATTCTGTACTGCCCTTTTCTCCCTCCTGTTGTTTGGTTAGAGAAATAAAATCCAATAATTTTACATTCACTTACAGTAGTACTTGTTATCATCTTCAGTCACTTGTGTTTAATGTGGTGAGGGTTTTAACAATTTACAGTTGTGATATATAAATGTACTTTGAAAACCTCAACTGGAAAATGATTATGACTTAGAGGGACTCTAAAATTAATTTTTTTAGATAATTCAAATGATAAAGAATTACACCAACTTTTTAATAAAGTTCTTTCTAGAAATTAAAAAAAATTCTGTAACATCAGGTATATTTTACAAAGGTTATGATAAGATGTACATAATTACAAATGCAAAGTTCACTCATAAAGGTTACTAAATGGAGAGACTGCCACTTATGCATTTACAAACAATGCATGCTTTTTCTTTCTTTTCTTAAAAATAATACATCACCTTTTGCAAACAAATGATAATTTTTGCAGTTTTTTACATTCTGCACTGGAAATTAAAAACTTAAATGAATTTTGTTTTATTACTCTTGATTTATCACTACCAAGAAAGCCAGTATAAAACTGTAATTAGTAACAAACACTTTTATAAGCTTTAAAATTCTTAAGTATTTTCTTAAGTATTATACGATTGTGTAGCAAAAGACATATTTTGAGCACCAAGGGCTTGTAATTTTTTGATAATCAAAAATGTTACTCAAACATGATAATTACTAATGAAAAACTGAAAAGTTAATCATGCCATTTTAGGCTAACATTAGTGTAACTTAGACCTGTAACATAAAAAATATTTTAATATGCTTTATTACTTCTTTATGGTTGCATTCCCAACTTTTAAACATTAGCAAAATGACAGAAGGCTGCTCAGCCCATCAAGGCCACCACTTAACTAAAAACCTTCAGCAATGTTAAAATTTACTCCAAATATGGTAGAACTTCATGTTTCAGATTCCATAAGAATTGTTCATTATAACTTAGCTAACTACACACGTTGAGGAAATTTAAATATTCTTAGAGAAATCCCTAAGTAGTAAGGTATAGATGTATTACCTATTTGAAACGTTTTATTTTACAAAAAACATGGGAAAAAACCTTATATTGCCATCTTTCCTTCTTGCTAAAAGAGTAAAATCTCAACAACATTGTTTTCAGTATCACTTTACTCCACTAGAAATCATGCCTGTATAAAGAACAGGTTCATATGACAGGCAGAAATACTTCTACAAATAAAATTTTTTTTTCATAAAATACTGAAGAAAGCACTGGCAAGTCTTCTGGATACATGGAACTCTACATCAGAAATATGCTGTGTTAGTAAGACTTGGTAGTTAAAGAATGCACAAAATACTTCATGACTATAGCTAGGTACGACTTATATTCTAATAAGCATTTGACTTCTAATACTAGTAACAACATAACTCATACAGTGTGTTTTCTGTCACAAAGGTTGACCTTTCCTAGTTTGACACACCTTGAGGGTAGATCCCTTGTGTACGACGACTCTTCTGTCTCTGAGTAAGACTAATGAAATGAAAATATTACTCAGTTGTTCAAATATCTTACCAAAGTGAAACTAATATTGTTAAATCAAGAGCTTTTGTTTACTGATACTGTACTTGACTTTACTGCATCAAACACCAACTTACAAAATCTAAAACTTAAAATGCAAGGAAAAAATGTTGATATATACATAAATATACTGTACTAGTGTATGTCGTATCTTTGTGAATGTAAGTTATACCATTCATTTTCATATTCCACAATTATATCACAAGTAATCCAAAGGAATTATAATGTATTGCATTATAAGCAGTCTTCATTTGAACATACCATCCAACTTCATTTTCTTTAAAGCTGGTTCTTGTGAAGTGTCACTTCCTGATCCATTCACCTGAAGAAGATGAACATAGTTTACATCTTTTGTCTACTACATGAGAGGTTGTCTTAAAATAAAAAAAGATGATGAACTACATAATATCAATTTCAAGTAAACATTTTACCATGACCAAATATAAGCACAAAAATAAAAATCATAAGCTCACATAAGCCTAAAAGCATGTTTCATATTTTTCCCTTTAATTTGTTTACCAGATATTTAAAAAATATATCGATCTTACACTTTAATGTAAAATTACAAAAGCATGGCAAACATCTATGTTCAAAACAAAATTTTGTATACATCAACCAGGTATGCATAAAATTCTTCTTAATACCTCCATAACTTATGTCATAATGTTGCTTATTCTCTCATTTCAGTAAGAATACAAGTATTGCTAACCAAAAACAAGAAAAGATTAGTTTGCATAAAAGTGTAAGAGCCTTGAACATCACTTTTGAAGGCATTAGCAAATGGTGCTTGTTCCTTTTTTCCCACTAGCAAAGTTATCATTTTCCTGATTTGAAAATGTATTTCCAAACATACTTACTTCTGCTGACATGTATAGCTATTTCTCAATCTTCATATTTGCCATCTAAACATCGTGTTCACTTGCCCCACTTGACTGCCCTCAGCAATATCTAATTTGCAAAACTTCACACCGGTCCTCACTCTATGCAAGTACTATATATATAAGCACTGTATGTCGACAATATAATCACTTTTGTGAGACTTATCCCATCCCAGTCACTAACACCAGCTCTTAGTGGGGAGGAAGGGAGCGAGAGCATCAGCATAGGTAAGTATGTTTGGAAATACATTTTCAGATTAGAAAAATCATAACTTCCAAAACATACATACTTCTGCTGACATTTGTAACTAGAATACCACATTGAAAAGGCAGAGGGACCAGTGAGGGAATAATTCATACAGAAAGCATCTGCATAGAACGAAGGTGTACCATGAGAGGTGCTACCCAAGCAAGGTAAACCGCACTACATCAAGAATAGGTATGCTCTACACCCAGAACTACAGAAAAGTGAAAAGGGGGGAATATTACACAAGTATGTATGATGGACCAGCCCCAACCAAGTGGGCAAGAAGAATTACACTTACCCATGGAATTATCAAGAACATGGAACACTGTTCAACCAAGGGCCTAAAAACAACCCAAGACCTGACAGTCTTCATAAGAGGGTCAAAGCACACCTCCACTGAATAGGTAAGAGTCCTGCTCCTCTTGACATCTGAGAAAAACTTCCAGGGGCCCAGGTAGGAGGGTCCCCAACTTCGCCCTCTTCTCCGAGAGTGGACAAAACTAAGCATCCAAAGGAAAATCCTCTGTCCACCTCACCAGCAACTGGGAACTGGGTGTGGTAAGGACTCCTTAGCTCCACTAGAAGCAGTAGGGGGACATGTATGCGGTGGGGAGCCCTAAGGAACAGGTCTCCGGAGACAATGCAACAGGTGAAGCACATTCCTCAAGTTTAAAAAGCAAACCAATCTTGACTGATTCAGCTCTAAGATCAGCAGGGACTGGCAAAATCCCCTTTAGTTCATGAGTAGCAGTTCATTGGATTTGTATTGTGAGATAATACTTACATCCAGAATTGCATCTAGATGGTCTTAAGGAACACCTCATCTCGACAGAGCCTGTTGCCGCCATGAACCGATATAAAGGTTGCCAGTGCGGGATTGAAAAAAATAAAAGCACACCTGACTGGGCAACACTTGGCACTGAGTGGGATCCAACAGAAATAAAGAGGGACCCTAGAATAAAAAAACTGTTGATCAGGTAAAAAAGTTACACGACTCCTTGTTAAAATCTAGCAGAGGTTGTCAACAGCTATGGAGAAGGGGAGAGGGGGAGGTAAAAATCCCACAGAAGAGGAAACTGCCAGATCATGAACGTAATGAGATAGGAAAGTGTGGGAGAAGACCACATACCAGCCCGCAAAATATCCCCCAGAGAAAAGATCAGATGAGCAGATAATGACATTGATAGATGCCAAATCTGGTGAGAAGTGATGTGGAGTATATTCCAATCTAAAAGAGATAACCCCAAACAGGCTATAGGAATCAAATCCTGAAGTCCCCTGGTTAAAGTAATGGGTGATAAATCCAAGGACACTGCAGGATCCCACTAAATAAAAAACAGGTGCATAGGGCTCCTTAACAGTTCTGTACAAGCCACAGAACATCAAGTGCTCTGACTGGACACAAAAAGATAAGGGTATGATAGATTGTAAAGATGAGAAATGCCTGGGAAAAGAATATGAGAAAAGAATTTATTCCCTTCTCTGGCAGTGAGTCTTCAGTAGGAAGGATCTGTCTGGATAGAGCAAAAAATAGGTGGAAGGATAGTGAGTCAGTTGAACAGGGATGGCAAATAAATCAGAACAGCTGCATCTGGAAGCTAACAACAATAGAAATATACCTTGAGGGAAAGGTGATACAAAGAACAGGGGGCCATAGGTTTGAAGGGATAAAGTGATAATGAATGAAAAAAACAACTCTAAGCTACCAATTAGGCAACTGAAATGATAGTTTGGAATGAAGAATATGGAAGGATCAGAAAACAAGATAGCACAGGAGTAAAAAAAGCCTTCGTGTGAAAGGAAGCAGCAAAGGATGTTGTATATAATGCAAAGTAGAAGCCAAACCTTTCAAAAATCCATGTCAAAAAACTAGAAACTATAGAGACCATTGGATGAAGTGGCTTGAAGGCTCACCAAAGACCCACTGATAATATGTAGTACATTTCAATCAATAGATTGCCATAGTAGGTTGATGGAGGATAATGTTAAATAAATAGAAACTGTAGAATGAGGGATTCTAGGGAAGCCAAAATCTCCAAATCCATACAGTGGGAGAAGGTGACGTAAGCAAATGCCTAACAAACCCTTCCCTAGCATGAAGTCTGAGGGGAGAAGGTTGAGCTTGACTCAAAGTGCATTGAAAAACACCCCAAGATGGACCATGTATGGAGTTGGTGAGAGAATGGATTTTTTCAACCTGATATGAAGTCCACCCTTCTGGCATCTGAAAGGAGAATACGTGGATGTAGTGTGGCAATGTAGTGTGCCAAAAGAAGTCAATTTTCCAAATAGTGATGTGTACACAGACCCAGAAAATGAAGATGCTGCTCAAAGGCCCATACTACTTGGCAGAAAACATATAGTGCTGAAGCAAGTCCAAAAAGGAGAGCCTGGAACTACTATATCTGGTCCTTGAGCAAAATATGTAGAAAATGATGAAAAGACTGCTATGGGGATGTGAAGGGAGGTGTAACATCAAACTTGGTCATCCAAAGATCAGGTGTGAAGTGCCATTGAAGTTGAAGATTCCATGGTGAAACAAGAAGGCTGTAGGAAGAGATTGAGTTGAGACAGATTGATGATAAGAAGCCAATCTCTAGTGTTCTTGGTCACCAGAAAAAGATGAGAATAGAATCCTGGATGAACAGGATTGACCTTCTGAATGGGTAGATATCAATGCCACTGATGCCATCCCAACCTCCCGAAGATCCCCGAAAATACAGACAGAACTGATTCTGTAAACCAATAGGATGAGGTGTCGAAGGTGGGGGCTGCAAGATGCAAATCATCGATCCTTCAGAATTACCCGTTGGAGTAGAAGAGAGACAAGCAGACAATGTTGATAATGAAAACTGCAAACACGACGTATAAAATCAGGCTTCGAAAGTTTCAGGAACTCCAGAAGACTAGTAAGGCCGAAAAAGGGGCGACTCCCAGAAATCATGAAGAGGAGTATCACAATACAGTAGTAGGAGTGAAATGAATCCACAAAAATGGAGATCTGGTAAGAGAGATAACAGGTTCTACACTGGAACCCCATAGATCCAACAACAAATTCAACTGTTGAGTGTCCAAATATACTACAGCCAGACGACGATGAGCCAGGGCATGTTGTTCTGTTAAACAAGGGGAGCAAGGCATAGCAATACTCTCTCATAATTGCATTGCAAACATCCCAGCATACACGGCAATATACGGAGAAGGAGGAAAAACTAAAAAATCCCCCCCCAAGATCTATCTGGCAACAAGGCAGAGTAGACTCAAAAGCCAGGGGATGAATCCCTAAAGTTTCACAAACTCGCATAACTATAAGCAGAAAAGAGGCAGAAGGTGGCTGATCAGATGAGCCCACAGTAGAGGCAGCTCTAGTGAAAGAAGAAGCAGAAAACAGTACCTAAATTCTCCCCCGTACATTCAGGTTCATGATGAGAAGCCAACTCTGAACCCCCAGGGCTGCATGAAGGACTCCCCCCCAACTACCACCAGACAACAAAGAAGGAATGGAGGAAGTCTAGTTAACCCTTGTGCAAGAAACCATTACACAGGAATTCATACCATCTTTTTTTTCTTTTTCCTTTCTTGAACAGCAAAAGAAAAACAATGAAATATCAGCAATGGGAAAAACAAACAACAGAGTACTATGCATACAGTGCTTATATACATTACAGGGTGTGTGAGGACCAGTGTAAAGTTTTGCAAGTTATTTGCAAAGATATTGCAGAGGGCAGTTCAGTGGGGTATAAAGACTGGAGCAAACAAACACGATGTTTAGATGGCAAAGATGAAAATCGAGAAATAGCTAAGTGTCAGCAGAGGTATGCATGTTTTGGAATTTGGGATTGCTGCTAGAAGCAGCATTCTTCTCTAAAACAAACTGTAATATTGTGTCATAATTATATCATGAATTAAATGTTAATATACGAGGCCTGTGAGAAAAGTATCCGACCTTATTTTTTTTGCGATAACCTAATGGATTTGAATCAAGCACGCTTGCATGAGCCGACCTTGAACCTTCGTGCGCATGCGTGAATTTTTCCCGTCAGTTGTTGGCAAGCAGCCATTGAGTGAGGTAGTGTGTAGTGCTCTCGTCGGTTTTTCATTGCAAGGAAAATGACAGAACGACTGGAGCAGCGCTACTGCATCAAATTTTGCCAGAAACTGGGAGACAGCCAGGTGGAAACCATTCGGAAGGTTCAGACGGCTTTCGGTGACGATGCTATGGGCATCACACAGATTAAGGAGTGGTACAAACGGTTTAAAGATGGCCGCACAACGGTGGAGAGCGAGCCACGCTCCGGTCGGCCATCAACATGCCGAAATGACCAGGTCATTGCCAAAGTGAACGCTATGGTGATGCGGGACCGTTGCGTGACTATCCGAGAAATTGCGGAAGAGGTGGGCATCAGCACTTTTTTCGGCACATTCCATTATGACCGAAGATTTGGCTATGAAGAGAGTGGCGGCGAAATTCGTGCCGAAGCTGCTTACGGCGGAGCAAAAGGAACTTCATGTTGAAGTCTCACAGGACATGCTGGACTCCACAAACAGTGACCCCGACTTCATGAACACCATAATCACTGGTGACAAGTCTTGGGTGTACGGGTACGAACCGGAAACCAAATCCCAGTCGTCACAGTGGAAGCATTCGACGTCACCAAGACCAAAGAAGGGCCGCCAAGTGCGCAGCAACGTCAAAGTGATGCTGACTATTTTCTTTGACTCCCGT
>NW_013666417.1:85562-86406 GCF_000517525.1 Limulus polyphemus
ATGATAGGTTTCGTTTTTGTGAGTGTAAAACAATAAAAAACCAGTTTGAAATAATATAGTATTTAACAGCAAAGAGAACTATTGGCAATTTCTGAAAGAGAGGATGTGACAGGTGGGTATGGCAAAAGGGGTCTAGTTGTCCATTTGATGGATCTGTAACCAAATAAGATTGAAGGCTATGAACATTATGCTTTGCTTAAGTGATAATGATATTATTGTAAGTAATTTACATTAAATTTTGTACTTCTTGGAGAGCTGGTAAATAAATTATAGAAGAGAAAATGCCTAGAGAGCAAACACCACAATTCTCACACTAGGGAAAATACTAGATTTTGTTTAAATATTGCCTCATAAAAGGAAGAATGTAAAACTTGTATACTATTAAAATATGGATTATTAGCTAAATTTTTATGCTATACTTATTGGTATAGCATAAACAGAAAGTAGTTTAATTAAATTGTGAATGTAACTCACTAAAACCTCATGACATGCACAAAAAAATTTTCTGATGGCCATGGAGAAAGGATTAAAAAGTTTGAACAAAATGTTTCTTAACTGTTTTTATTTTCACATAATTAGAAATAAAGGTATAAGCTTTGAAATTACCGGATTATAATCAGACTATCTTAATCATTTACAGAATATATTAATGCTATTTCAAATTTGACTTATATAGGTTACTTTAGGACCAAATGATTGACACTGATTAATACAAGATACTATATTATTATAGAGGAAATCTCTTCTTCCTTATAAAAAATGATCAAAATTTGGATACAGTATTAACCCGATGACTACCGGTACTAACTTTCTTAGTAGGCAATGCAAGTGTGCATTTGTGAAT
>NW_013666417.1:87374-89877 GCF_000517525.1 Limulus polyphemus
ACGGGTCTGTATAATACTTGAAACCATAAGAAGTATACGTGATTATTAAAAACAATTAAAAACAGATAAAATTTGTATTTTATGGAGGATGCAATTTTTTGGGGATTTCAAAATAATGTACTAAAACATTAAAAGTAATAAGTTCAAATCTGTAGCAAATATAAATATTGTAATCATTTCTTATAAATACGATTTCCTAATGTAATTTTCCAAGATATTAAAGATGATAATGCAAAAAAAACTAAATTTATTAAAAGTAATAGGCTTTATGTTTTTTAAACTACCTACATTTGTCAAAGTATTTATTGAATTTTCGAAAATATTCTTCCTGTAGTTTTATTGTTGGAATGAAATATAGCAAGACTTGCATTGCCTACTAAGAAAGTTAGTAGCTGGTAGTCATCGGGTTGAATAACTTACTTTTAAAAATTTAACTGGTATCATACCACTATTGTAAGGATGACATTACTACAGCTAGTTTGCAGGAGTTAAACACTTATTTCTTAACATAATAATACAATATTATCTAAATAGGCTTTCTAGTTTTATTCTTACTCATTCTCTACTGGCTTTCAAATTTTGTACAATAACATTACAGATATTGAAAGTTTTATTAAAAAAGAAGAAATTTATATTATTCTCATATATGAGCTTCATTATTAATTGTTCTAATCACATGCTGGGGGATGGAGGCATGTAGTAGTAGAATGAAAACTACAAAAGAAAATAACTTCTATTCTCAAGGAATGAACTTCATAATAAATATAAATTTATGATATGATGTGCAGAAAAATTCTAAAACAATTGATAAATGCACTGTTTACTTTTTGGAGCTGTGCTAAATATGTTTGAAATTTTTCTTCCAAGTTATATTAAATAAATGCTAAAAAATGAAAAAAATCAACTTAAAAATATTTTTCAGTTAAAATTGTTTAAATAATCAGAACCTAACTTTTGTGGTATAATTTTTTAAGTAATTTTCTATGAAACACCATATAAAAACTTTTTAAAATCTATGTACCCCAAGTCTACACCCTTTCCATTGCCCAAATAAACAAGAACATTCTTGAAAAAAAGGTAACATGTTACCAAGGCAAAATTTCCATTGAGTGAATCCATACTGGCCTACTTTTATGATATTTCACTAAATTTTGCAAAGCTTCTTTTATCAGACTCATGAGAAATTTTCCTACTACAAAAGTACAACTAACTGGCCTATAATTTCCAAGACAACTCTTATCCTGTTCTTTAAAAATAGGAGTAACATTTACAACTCTCCAATCCTCAGGCAACTAAACACTGTTATAATGACCTACCAAAAATGAGGTATGTTTGCATATCTGATCCTTAGCATCCATTACAACTCTGGAAAAAAATCCTACCTATACATAGTCCTTTTATGTAGGTTTCATCTCCCAATTTTACTTTTTACAACTAAGGAATTAGTATCTAAATGATTCAGGTCAATTCTATTTCTAATACTTTCCATAGGATGCTTTGGATCTGAAATATTAACTTCCCTTGGAAGAAAGAAAACATTTGAAAGCTTTATGCTAGTTTGAATTTTAAGAGGTTAGTAATAACAAAATAATTTGATTTTAAAACTATTGATAGCTATCTTTTCAAACTAACTGTAATTTATAAAACTTATATTTTAGTTAAATATAAAAACTCACCAAGATTCCGTTTGTAATTGTTTCCACTGTAAGTGTAACACTAACAGATGTATTCTGTGCAGCTGATGCCATTACAACTATTATTAGAAAAGTTTTGGAATTTTGCTTGAGAATTCTAGTTCCTCAGAAGCTAAACAACTAAAAGTTGATTTCTCAAGTTCGATTCAAATAGTTTACTCACAAATTTTGGAGCTAATTAATTGTGACTTGTGTGCTGCTACAACTAGGCCTAACTATATTATAAACTTGATCTTGACTGGATAAAGCGGAAGTTTAGCTTAACTAAACTAAACACATGTACACTCCAGTATCAAAGTAACTTTCTATTGAATATTTTGATTGTTACGTTAAACACTTTTTTTACTAACAAACCTTTAAACTTTTACTATGTTAAGTAAAGTTTTTAACTGATGACTTCTACGTTTCGCATCAAATAGAATTACCATAAAATTATAAATTCAGAAATTAAACAATGTAAGCCTAAATCCTCGAGTAATTGTTTTTACCAGCGCGACCTCTATATCATATCGGCTACGAATAGTAATTGTTATATTTTATTACAAGTTGCAGCTTTTACTATAAGTAGGATTTGTATTTAGAACAGGTGTGACGTTTCGATCACTGGTGCGATCATTCTCAAGTACAAAAGTTTTAACGGTAAAGAACGATTTCGTATTTAAATCAACATTCAACAATCTAACAATGTTTTAAATTCTAGAATTTATAATGGTTACTTATGCATGTTCACATCAATCCACGTGAATTAACAGATTATTTATTTATGGCTAAATAGAAAACAAAAGTGAATGTATATATATATATATATA
>NW_013666417.1:90881-96100 GCF_000517525.1 Limulus polyphemus
TTCATCAGTGTCCTTGGTAACAATGAAGCAGTCGTCGACTTCTTGAGAAGAATTCTAAGAAGAAAGTAAACCTACAGACATCGGTCTTGTTTAACAAAATCTGCCATATATATATAACAACAACCAGGAAAAAACTATAGAAATGCAAAATATTTGCGTAAGATTAGGAATGGATTGGGAAACAGCGATCAAAAACATAAAGAGATGTGCCTGTTAATTGTGAGATTGTCTGATTTTATTAATAAAGCTTCTCTGATTTTTCTTCTGTTAATGTCAAGTTCATGTTTTAGTACTGTGGCATTCTATTCAGAAAAACTCTGTTTGTTTTAATTTATGTGCTCATGGACTTGGGAAGGGGTTTTTTGGTGTTATTTTAACCTGATCAAGTTACGTCCTGTTTCGCTTATGTAAAAGGCTGTGCAATTGTTACACTTTATTTTGTAAATGTTTCCTGTGTTTAATTTTCATTCCAGGTATGACAACGGATCTAGGCGTTATGATAAGTTTATATTTATGTGCTATTCTTTTCGAAATTCCTGATAGAGGTACGCTAATATTTTTTATGTATAGGATAGTGCAAGTGATTAGGCCTTTCCAAAGGATCGTTTGACTACCCCATCATTAATACATAAAAACAACTACTTTAATTGGAAGCTAAACTATCAAACGAAATTTAGATAAAAAGCTTGAAAAACTTCACCTGTCAGTACAATCGAAAAAACAGAACCAGACACTGTAAAGAACAATATAATCAACCTCACGAACTTCTAACTTGGTGAATTTCAAACCGCAGCCTTAAATAGTGGTTTTAACCACACAGTAACTCCTCCAATCATTCCAGTGTTAGATTTTAAAACCAGCCTTTAAAACCTCTACAGGAAAGAAATAATAGACGCAATCACAAATCCAATCAACAGCAACTAATCCCAAGTCAAAGACCACAAGAAAAATTCGCGTTTAATTCAGTTCATGAAAACGAAGAATAATCAGAAATATTCAACATTCCAAAAATTATGAACAATTTAATGAGCAATTTTTTTACCAAACCAAAAGCAAGTCAATTAAAAATTTCTAGGATGAATTTAGTGAAACACTTAAAAAAAAAAAAAAGAAGCCTGTAAACAAAATTTGACATCAGCAGAAAGAAAAGGCCTGAAACTTGTTATAGACAATGTTATTCAAAGAGCCGATAAAGGAAACTCGATCCTGATTTTAACAACCAAACAGTATGATTCCTTAATGATAAATATATTGAATGATACGTCTAAGTTTACTCAGTCAGATACTGACCTTAACCGAACATAAAACAAAAAATGAGCAAACTACTCAAAATATTATTAAAAGAAAAAAATATTACCATTAAACTTTATAATTTGTTGCACACAAACCAGCTTGGAAAACCATAAATTTACGGTTTATCAAATATCCATAAAAGCCCAATAACTTTATACTCAATTATGTATTTTTATAACTCTTTTAAACTACAACCTTGATAAATACTTTAACTGTATTTTAGAATCTTATGCTTCCAAAATAAACACCCAATTGAAGAAAAACGAAAAACACTTCACACCTTTTATAACAAGTACATAGTTTAAACAATGACGTCAACACTCCTAGCTTTGACATCGTAAACCTATTCCCTCAAACCCTCGTCATGAAACAATAAAACTCACTGCAAAAATTATTTCACAAGACCCCCAAAAAGAGAATCAACATAAAACAGGAACACTTAATCGAAATGTTACAACTAGCCACATTTATTTGCTTTCAATACAGAGATTCGTGCTTCCTTCAGTTACTCGGAATCCATTATAAGGCACTTTGGCCACTCTTTTCTTACATCACATAGAATAGCATGCCATAGTCACTTGTATGTATAAGCCTGCATTTTGGCTTAGATATGTAGATGACATTTTTTGCGGCTTTACTTGTCAAGATGCGCAGACAAAATTCCTCCAATACATAAACAACCTACATAAAAACATACAATTCACAATGGAAAATGAAAATAACAATACGATAATTTTTTTAAACGTTAATAACATACGAACCCCCCAAGGCTTCACCACTAAAATTCATAGAAGAAATACACACAACGGAAATTACATAAACTGGTTTTCTAGTCATGTAATCCACAAGAAGCAAGGCACTCTAAAAAGCTTCCTCAATTTAGCATACACTATATGCATAACAGAAAACATTGATAAAGAAATTGAGCCTGAACTCAATGCTTTACTAACGTTAATCAGTTCCCTACTAAATTAGTTAGAGAAACTGTTAACAAATTTAAAAAACACACACAAGAGGTGTTGAAAAAAACAAACAAATTCGAACACTCCACGAAATAAAGGAAATCTAATCACTTGCACTGTTCTGTACATAGAAAATATTAGCGTACCTCTATCAGAAGTTTCGTAAATATACCCTTAACGTAACGCCTAGATTCATTTTCACTCCTGGAATGAAAATTAAACACGCTTAAAGAAAATTTTATAACTAACCACCCCACCAGGAAACATTTACAAAATAAAGTGTAACAGTTGCACAGCCTTTTATATAGGTGAAACAGGACGTAACACCCCAAAACCTCTTCACAAGTCCATGAGCATATGGACTAAAACAAACAGTTTTTCTGAACAGAATGTCACAGTACTAAAACATGAACCTGACATTAACAGAAGAAAAATCAGAGAAGCTTTATTAATAAAATCAAACAATCCCACAATTAACAGACACATCTCTTTATGTCTTTGATCGCTATTTTTCAACCCATTCCAAATTTTACGTAAATATTTTTTATAACATGTTCTATAGTTTTTTCCTGGTTGTTGTTATGTACGTTCACTTTTGTTTTCTATTTAGCCATAAATAAATAATCTGCCAATTCGCGTGGATTATTGTGTACATGCATAAGTAACCACTATAAATTCTAGAATATAAAAACATTGTTAGATTGTTGAATGTTGATTTATTTTAGAAATATTCTATTTTCATTGTTCCAATACTCAATATTTCAATACAAATATATATTTTGATTTTAAAGGTCTTATCTTTGTCCAATAACGCAAAATTTAAACGTTAAGGTTCTTGTAATTACATAATATAACATAGAATTTATGGACAACAAGCCTGCTTTTTCTGAGTGTGTTTTGGAGTACAGAAGTAAGAGCATGTAAGAGTTTTAATTCTTCTGAATTTTGCCACTGATTATTGTTTTGTGAAGCCTGAAATATAAATGAATCGAGTTTGATGGCCTCTAAATGACACTATTATTGTTATGCGATGTTACAAATGTATTTCATGTAGTTGCCAGTGGTGAGTGTGACGGATTTATTATTATATATTTATTCTAATATCGATGTTTGTTTAAATTAAATTTATATTTAGAAATGTACATAACTTATACAGTTAAATAAGTATTGCGAAACTCCAGCCTATTTTCTAAATTTGAAAAAAATTCTCGAGTGTAAGAATCAACAATATATGTGTGTACATAAACGCTAGTGTTAGCGTTAGTATTATTACGTAAAACTGAAATTTTGAGAAACTCTCCACACACCTGTAAATATAACCAACGCGATGAGCCAAAAAACACTATCTGTTATTGGTTTGCTATAGTTGGTATACCATAAACTTTGAAAGCTATATATGCGATTAACGCTTATTAATTGGAAAAGTTCAGATATTTGACCAGGAATGTTTAATACTTTCGAATATTATAAACCATTTAACTTCAGTGGATTCACATTGAACTTTAGTACTTTTACGAAGACATTATATAACTTCAGCGGTAAAAAAACTCAAGCTCGACCTGTAATAGGCGTGTGATCAGCGAGGCCCACAGAGCTTCCTATTAAGTGAATTGTACCTACGTCAACTCGAAATTAACTCGCTCATCATGAACCCTCGATAATATATTAAGAAAGTTCCAGACCAGAAAGAAGACTTTATATTGTTTGTAAGTTTCTAAAACTTGTGTATATATATCATTGTTTGTAATAACTATTTGTAATAACCGTTATTCTAAATTGTATTATTGTTTGTATATTAAAACATATTTGTATAAATCAAAGGAAACTGTGTTTATCAATCTTGTTAGCAAATATCATAAATTGGAGAAATATCGGCATATATTTAACTACTAAATTTAAATTATCATTTAGCTCGGTTTCAGACCATTCGAAATTCTAATACGTAGCTTAATAAACTGGGGCACGTGTCCGATATCTGAATCAGAGACAAAATTCAATATAAATTAAAATTTAAATCATAATTCAATTTATATCTATCAGTGCCAACAAGATTTGATCATGTCTGATTATTAGATTTTCTTGAATCATCTTCCCTCAAACAACTAGAAAGATATAACAAAAAATATTTGCTCGAATTTACCAATGTTTTAGAACTAGAAGTTAAAAGATCAATGAGAAAAATGAACTAAAAAGCGTATTATCGAAATACTTATCGATGATGATTTGTTGCCTGAGAAAGCATTAGGGGAATACTCTAGTGTACCCACAAGCCAATCGAGGTTGAGTGATAAAGATAGATTAGAGATCCAGCTAAAACTCAAACAACTCGAGTTTGAACAAGCTCGTATCGAAGCCGAAAAAGAACAAGCTCATATTGAAGCTGAAAGAGAAAATAAACGCCGAAAAAAATCGCAATGAAACCGAAAATGAAATTAGGCTGAAAGAAATGGAAATTAGACTCATTTCCGATCGACCAAGACAAAATGATAACTTTGAATTTAATCGATATGTTAAAGTACCACCATTTAATGAAAATGAAGTTTATAAATATTTCCAGTATTTTGAGAAGGTTGCCCCAACCATGGAGTGGCCCACCGAAAAATGACCATTATTATTACAAAATGTCTTGACAAGTAAAGCACAAGAAGCTTATGCCGCTCTCTCTCTAGAAGATTGTACGAATTATGATTAGTTTAAAGCAGCTATTCTCAAAGCATACGAGTTAGTACCAGAGGCTTATCGCCAAAAGTTTCGAGGTTATTGTAAACAAGATAATTAAACATATATGGAATCTGCCCACGAAAAAGAGGTTTATTTTCATCAATGGTACAATTCTATGCATATTGGCAACAGTTTCGACAAACTAAGACAGTTATGTGTAATTTAGGAATTTAAATACTGTGCACGTGACGACCTCAAACTTACTTGGATGAAAAGAAAGTTGAAACGCTACAGGAAACAGCC
>NW_013666417.1:96368-101403 GCF_000517525.1 Limulus polyphemus
CTTCTAAAAATCCAACTCCTCTAGTTTGAAATCTTCTGACAATCAGGATAAAACTTCTTTAAAACATTCAAGGCCTGTCTGCATTTTTTTGCCTGGTCATGTTATGTCCGATTGTTGGTGTTTGAAAAAGAAAAAGGAGGCAATACCCAGAGTGTTTGTGTCCACATATAGAAGTAGTTTCACCAGATCTCCCGATGTTGTTGATTTGGCCACTGATGTAAAGGCTGATGTAATCAGGGAGGAATTTAGACCTTTTGTGTGTCTGTTGGTTCTATGTCTTTGACAAATGATACTGGCAATTCCATACCCCTACGTATTCTACGTGATACTGGGGCGACTAAGTCATTGTTGTTAGAAGGTATATTGCCTTTAGATTCGAGTTGTGCCACTGGTGAGTCTGTTATTGCTCAGGGTATTGTTCTTCATAACATTTATTTAGCATCAGACCTAGTTTCGGGATCAGGTGTGTTTGGAGTAAGACACTCTGCCAATTAAGGGTGTATCATTATTGTTCGAAACGATTTGGCTGGGGGAAAAGTTGTTGCTGAACCTAAGATGGTTAGCAAGCCGATCACTAAACATCTATATATCTGCCATTTTTATTTATGCCAATTAGAGAATGCTTAAAATCTGATATTGAAACATTTGGCAAGTAGTGAATGTTCATAAAAGAGATAAAATAATAAAAAAACACAATGTTTAAAAGTATCAAAAGGATTCATAATTTAATAAATGTTTTTTCCTTCAAAAATAAGGAATTACAACCAAGAGGAAGAGTCGGGTTTTGAGGGATGATGGTTGCTGAGAGAGTTGTTGGGACTAGGAGAAGTTCTCTTCTGCTCAATACTGCAAAGGTCCATGGCTTTTAGCTTGATACAAATGGTGACTCAATATCTGGTTTAAACTGAATTACTGTCCAAGTTATTCCCCCGAGGATCGACTTAGCTTAAGAAAAAGATAGATGATTAAGAATCATCACAGCAGTGTGGCATTTGGTGAGTCTGAAACAATATGGAGCAGTCTGTATAATATTCTCCAGACGTATGCCAGGTATAATAATCCAACCCCAGATCTGATTGAAGCTCCCTGAGAACACCAGAGACTGTAGTTGCTATTGGTGGATGATGTTCACCAACTGGAAGTATCTCAGCAACATTGGGATAGTGGGCACCAAATAATGAGGTGTGTGGGTATGGGACAGTGGTGAACCTCTCCTCTTAGCTGGTAGGTGTACTGTCAAGATAGCTATGTATCACAGAGGAGGTTGCAACTAAGCAAAACTGATGGTTTAGCTACCAAGTTCATATTGTTGTTCCGCCACACTAGAGCAAGGGCTTATTGCTTCTCAACATCATGGGCATATCCCTGAGAACCCATTCTGTGCTATGCCCATGATGTTGAGGACATCGTAAACAGATATTTCAGGAAATAATAGCCTGGAATAGCTAGACTCTGGAACAGGCTGTAGAATGTCTTGTTCTGAGTTTAAATGGTTCAGACCTAGATTCCATGAAGCAGTTGAATGGAGAGCAACTCTTGAAAATGAAGGAAAATATTTGAACGATATAGAAAAGCGAGTTCAAGTTTGTTAATTGGATTGTTAGTTACTTCAGTTCTATAAATATTGACTTTGAAGTACGAGAAATACGTTAACGTGTTAATCAATGCTTAATTAAAATGTCTGGAATTGCTTGATAAATGATAGTTTATAATATATGCATATCACTGTGGGATACGTCGTACTTTCTGAAATTTGTGTGATATCTATTAATTGATAATAAATAACACATTGTGAAATATTATTTCCTGACTCCGTGGTAAGTCTGAGGGCTTATAACACTAGGGATTCAATACTTGCATTTGGCAGAACACAGATAACTCATTTTGTAGCCTTGTGCTTAACAATAAAAACAAACTCTTGTAACAACTTTCTTAATTCGCCTAAGAAAGCATAATCAATGTTTTGTTAACTGCTTGTCTATATTGTAGATAGTATAGATATTGTTAGCCTCTTGTATTATTATTATTTAATGTTAATTATATGAAGGCTGATCCTTCATTGATAAGTGATAAAAATCACAAGCGTCTTGTAATATTAAATAAGATCCTTTACTTTATATATATTGTGCTATTTATCATAAGAACTAAAGCTTTTGCTATCAGAGTTGGGTATTTTACCATACAAATCCCACACTCCTCTTCAGAAAAAAATGTTTGTGCTTTACTTCCACTTCTAAGACCCTTGCAACTAAAAGAGTTTACCTTTTTAATAAACCTGGTACACGACAATAGTATCGTATAAAAACTTTTAGTACGACCAGTAAGATGACAAAGTGTTCAAAAAATATTTTAATGGAGAATGTGCTAGCATTTATGAAAACAGTTTACGTTTAAGTTCAATCACAGTTTTAGGTTTTAAGTAGCATTATAATATTTCAAGTTCTATCGTTGAGATAACGTTGTCCATAATTATGCTGTAGAGAGAAGCCGTCCAACTTGGGTAATGCTATCTTGTCTGACTCCCAGTAGCTCAGCGGCTTGTTTATACCACTCAAAATCGGGTTTCGATACCCGTCGTGAGCAGAGCATAGATAGCGCATTGTGTAGCTTTGTGCTTAATAACACACCGGCATTAGGCTATCATAACAAAATCATCTGTTTATGAGATCGTGTTTTGAGTAGAATAAATAGATTTGAACCCAGTGATAGGTGTCCTAATTTTTTGAATCTTACATCAGAGGATTGTATACGTTATGTTAAAACGCTTTTAAAACCTCACCACGTCGTTATGAAGTCAGGTGTAAGGTAACATCAGTTGAAGTTGAGAGAGTGTAAGAAAGCTGCCAGCTTTTGGTCAATCTCTATGGCATTAAGTGCTCTAAGTCATTAGAAAATTATTGGAGTAAGGACCATCTTTCTAAGTTTAACTTAACTGTTAGGAAAACTTTAATATTTTATTTATTTGTTTCTTTTAGCGGCTATACTGGGCTATCTGCTGTGTCCTCCGCGAGTACTCGAACCCTGAATTTTAGCGTTGTAAGTCCGTAAACTTACCGTGGACCCACAGAGGGACAATTTTGATACTAAGAATTCAGTTCAAGAATCATGAGACCAAACAACACTTTTTGGGGGTGGCGGGTAAAATGACATAATTCTTTAAAAAATTCTTACGAGTATTGTTATGCAGAGAAATTTGCCCCCCAGTGGCACAGCGGTATGTCTGCGGACTTACAACGCTAGAAACTGGGTTTCGATACCCGTGGTGGGCAGAGCACAGATAGCCCTTGTGTAGCTTTGTGCATAATTAGAAAACAAGCAGAGAAATTTAAATACTTTGCTATTTATATATAAGTATTTTTCTGTGATAATGATAAAATCTAGTGCGCTGAATTGAATTGAAGGTATTAATTGTTTAATTTTGCAATTATAACTTTCAAGTATCGTCAATTATTAAGGCCTGGTGATGTTTGATTTGATTATTCTATGTTACGAAGCTAACCAAGAACGTTCTACCTGTATAGCTTACAATATCAACTATTAAAATAAGTAAGTGTCTGTAATATATAACAAACCTATAAATCAAGCAAAATGAATATAGGATACATAATAAGCTTGAATCCAGAGTAGTTTTCATACAGCTGTTCTATGAGTTTATTGTTTGGCGTTTCAAACTTCCAGTGAGTTACAAGAAAACGGTTTGAATTCGCATGAGTATGTTGTTTTAATTAGAGCTCACGGGTAAGCTTGAGGGACTCGATCCCTGCCGTTGGTACAGCACATATAATACATCTTGCAGCTTTGTGTTTAACAACAAACAAGCTTTATTTAGAATTATCGTAATGGTGTTACACATTTCACCTGATTAAAATACCAGAAATAAAGTAAAACTTCAAAAAAGTAGTATTAATAGTCTGTTATGAAAATTAACGTATAATACTTTAACAGATCTTAACCCTCCTACAAATTATCAAACTTTGTTTATTAAAGAATCGGTGAATCCTGTCCGTCCAAAGTCAATACAGTTTATCACCTGTAAAAGGAATAAAATATACATAAGCTGACATAAGGTAACAAAACAACTGAGAACTTTAATTTCGAACATCGGTTGCCAATGGCAGAAAGTGTCACCCAGTGCATGCCTTTAGATTTAGAAAATGGCATGTTTAGTTTCTAAGCCATTCAACAAATTTTGTACTCTTTCATTCCGAAAAATTATAAAAATAGAGTTTGGGGCTATTTTTAGTACTCGGGTTTTCTTCAATAATCACAACACGGGCAGGAGAAGTAAACCTGATTTACAGAAATTAGGATGCAATAAATTACTAAATAATACAGCTAGCGTTTTCTGTATTTTCTTTTCTAAATCTCCATGTCGATCTATATGAGATTTTCATCCATTGGAACACATTTCTAGCTTTTCTGAATTTAAATCTTAATTACTGTTACATATTTGATAAAAGAGATACAAATTCAATGAAATTCATCAAACAAAAATACACAGCGTGGTCACAAGTAAATAGACACCACCTTTTCAGAAAAAAATGAAAATTTTCAGTCATATTCACATGAATTGATATATTTATAATTTAATTAATATCTAGTACATCTTCCTTTCACTTCGTGGAGTAGATCGCTCTTACAAGTTGGTTTTTGTGGTTGTTTCTTGACTTGCCGGTCGAGTATGGCCCAGAGGTTTTCGATGGGGTTCATGTCAGGAGATTGGTTCGGCCAGGGCAACTTCTGGATACCACTTTCTTCCTGCCACTTTTGGGTGTTTGTAGCAGTGTGACACGGTGTTCCATCTTCTTGGAACAACGTTGTGTTCTTGTCCACGAAACCCGAGGAATAAAGTGGCAAGAGTCCTTCCTCCAATATTTCGACGTATTTCGCAAAATTTATGTTGCCAAAGAACTCCACTAAGCTCGATCTCCCACCAACCCAAACAGCTCCCCAAACCAACACGCGGAAACCAGCATGCGTCGCAGTTGGCTGCAATCTGTTGAGCCAAAACTCTTGGTGAGGCATTCTCCAGACC
>NW_013666417.1:102320-117633 GCF_000517525.1 Limulus polyphemus
CCCCATGGCTGAAAGGGCGAGCATGTTTGGTGTGACAGGGGTTCGAACCCGCGACCCTCAGATTGCGAGTCGAGTGCCTTAACCACCTGGCCATACCGGGCCGTGAATTGTGTGTAACAACTAAATGTTCTGCGTGCCTGAGAATTATGAATTTTTTTTTAATTTTTAAACTGAAGCCAAAATGGTTTCCTTGCCATCTGAAAAACAATGTACTGGAAGGAAATCAGCATGAAAAATTCTACATAAAAAATTTAAAAAGATTATTTCGAAGTGAGAGCTTTCTCAAGTAAACTTTTTCCTTTTTTTTTTTAACAATGATCTTCTGATTTGTTTGAATGTTTCTCAGCGCCTGTTGAAACGAGCATTCTTATCTCTCTCTCTTTCTTGCCTGTTTTGATATTTAGACAATGATTGTTCGATAAAACATAACGAATAGGTAATCTAATACACGTTACGAAAAATTCTTCTTATAGCTTTAAATCTCTTGATAAATTCGAAAAAATTATGTATTATATAAAGTTGTGAGAAACTATACGGAATGTTTTAAAATATATAATAAAAGATTTGATATTTAGAGGCAACAGATTAGTTTAAGCAAATTATTTTTGAAATTACATGATAAAATTGATTATTATTTATGACAAAAACTTAGAAAGTGGTACGCATTGCTGAAGTGGAAATTTTTTTATACATTTTTTTAACTGTGTATTACTTAAGTTTAAAGAAAGAGTTAAACATTGTTTAAGTGCGAAAAAAATGAAACATTGCTTGAGTGTGAAGAAAGACATGACTGATGAAATGCTTTAATTCCACTCGGTTGAAACAGTTGCATTTATAAGTTATTTATTTTCTAAGAAGTTAACTCTTCAAAATAGTATCTGGAAAAGCTTTTTGATTGTTTTGTTTTAGTTCAAAGCAACACATTGGGCTATCTGTGCTGTGTGTGACGAGGATGTCGAGCTTAGAATCCTGGCGTTAAAACCCAACCGAAGAATTTGCTCAATGTTAAAAAGTAGTGAAATCACTTTTCAATTTTTTATCCAAATTTTATGTCACCTTTGAAATGTTATTTCAAATACAACAAAATCGCAAAGATTTTAAAATAAAAAAAAATTGGAGCTACCGTTTATAGCATTCTGGTGTAAAAATTAATTTAGCATTAATCAATTCAAACAAGTTTGCATAACAGCTATAAATTGAGTGTACATAAGTTTGATTTTCTTAACTATGGGCTTGAACAGCTCTAGTACAATACCCAGAAAAGAAGATTGCTTCTGTTTATAGAGATAATCTTCATATATATATATATATATATGTGGCATTTTTTTGCATAAATTCTAAACATTTGTTTATGCAAATTCTCACAAAGAATAACAGTAACATATATGCCCACTTGTTGGGGAACATTTGTATTGAAAGTACTTTTTATAGGATTCGAAACTTTATGATTTTATCGAGTCATAATATCGAATCAAATTTTCATAATCAAGAATGAAAAGTGTCAAATAAATACACTTGTGCATGTGTTTATTTTTTCTTTTGTAAGACATTGTATTAAAACGAGTTGTAAATACTGTACAAAAACTCATAATATTTGTAGATTATTTCGCATATTCTACCGGACTTGAATAATATTTTGAACGGCAATAAAGAACAACATGACAAAATTAACGAAAAATACATTTTGAATAAAGATTACTCTGTATCTGTAATACACAGTGATAAAATTGTTATAACATAATAAACAGGATAAATATAATAATTTTGGAACAATAGGGTCATAACACATGAATAATTACAAATAAAATGTGTTTGGTAAGCTTTCGTATCATGCAGGTCTTTAAATAATTCTCAAATATATTATAAATTAAAAGTAATTTGTATTTTGTATTTATGGCAAAGCTACTTAAGCTATCTGCCGCCGTCATTAATTTTGAAGAACTGCCCAGAGAAGATGCAGCCATTTCAGCAGTACCATACTACCGCCCGACTACGCTAAGGGTTTGACTGCTTTTCTAATAACGCACCCAAAGTTTCAAGTACCAGGAATATTTTTTAGTATCACACGGATTTGAGCTGGTCGCACCGGCTCCAAAATCCATAGCTTTATCACAAGGCCAACCCGCGTCCATTATAGGTCGTTTAGAATTGAAAATGAAATATATTAATTCGAGAGAAAATATGTATTTATATCTTAAGTAAAGGTTCTACTACAGATAGCCTAAATTTCTACTGACGTTTGTTCTGTTATGTTTCTTTTCTATCTTAAATGATAAAATTTGCTTAAAAAATTATAAAAATGTCATCATTTTTTTTTCGAAATTGAAATATATAAGTTTGAGGCAAAATCAACATTTTTAACTTAAGTAAAGGTCCTCACATAAAGAATGAAATACGTTTTTGTTGATAGCTCGAATTTCCTTTTATTGACGATATGTCTCATAGAACCTTTCTATGATTAAATTTTATTAAAATTAGATTAAATCGATGAATATATGATTACAGAGAAAATAGAATAGAAGAACACTCGAAACATTATTAACAGTGCTGATAAAAAACTGACGAAAGTTGGCACTGAAAGCAGTGCGGACAACCTCGCCTTGTATATAGCTTTGCTATAAAATTAAAAAAATATATATTTTTCCTGTGATATTAGCCTTTTATCTCATTTATTTACTGATTTACTAAATCAGTTTTTCTTACGTTCTAGTTGTTTCTCGTGTTTTTCTTTAACTTGTGGCACAACGGTATGTCTGCGGAGTTACAACGCGAGAAACCGGGTTTCGATACCCGTGGTGAGCAGAGCCCAGATAGTCCATTGTGTAGCTTTGTGCATAATTACAAACAAACAAACTTTAACCTGTAAGTTTCAACAACTAAGAAACGTTTTTTGTCATTTTAGAAGCACTTAAAACTAATACTTGATTTGGTTTCTTACAAACAAATATGAATACAAAAGTTAAAGTTTTATTGGACATTACAACATATTAATCAAAAAATAGTTATAGAAACTAAATCGAACGGTGAAGAAAAAAATATTAAGTTATATAACTCACGCGGAATTTATTTCGTTAACTTTACGGGGATAGCGGGACGGCGTGCGTTAGGTCCGTCATTTCTACTGGATAGAGGCTACCAGCAAAGGTACCAATGCTACGTAGGTGGTTTTAAATATCAGTGTTTGTTGGTGTCGCCTGCTTCGCGTAGTAAAAATTGAAATGTCTTCAAATTTCGGATTGTTCGTTCATTTACCTGTCTATTCAAACTGGATCTTTGAGGAAACGGCCTGAATTCCTCTACCAAATTTCATCGAAATCTATGAAGCCAGTTTTTCACAGGAGTTTGTGACGTCAAGATACCAGACAGACGGACGGCCAAGAGTGCTTTGGCTATTTAGATAACTTTGTTTGTTAGTTGTTCACCTAACTGACATCTTATGCACAAAATAGGTTATGCCATAAGGTCAAAGACAAGTATGATTCAGGCATAGTTGTTTCTGTTTCTGACCTGAGACCAGAGAATAAGTAACAAGTTAGCAGAACCTGCTGCCTGAAGCGGTTACAGATAGCCGAATAGTGATACTGACAGTCACTCTTGTAATACACCCACATCTGAACGTACAAAGGGCGTTTTGTAACACCATGTGTCAAAATAGAGATCCTTGGACCCCGGCCTAGTCCGATACATTAACCATTAGGCCACAACCTTCTCTGAAGTTGTATATAAAAAGGGTAATTTAAAATCCCATCCATCCTACTGGTGTGACCAACCGATCCACAAATTACTGGTGTTGCAAAAAAATGGAGGCATAACGAGCTTCCCGGCCAATATCCAGAAACATTCCAATCTTACTGACAGTGTAAAAGACAACGAGTAAACAAATAAATGTTTATATTTTATGTCAATTAGCAAAAGTAGATAATATAAAAATTATAGTCATATTCTGTAGTATTTACCAAACAATATAAAGTATATCGACGTGAATTAAGTTTTTGAGAGGACTTTATATGAAGATTATGTTTACATGTATTTATATATAGTTTTTAAAATTAATAATAGAAACACCAGAATGGACTAAAATGTGAAAAGAAGGTATAAAGGTTTCTATATAAGAAAGTAAGTAATTTTATGAGGGTATTAAAGTTTAAATGCTTTCAAGATAAAATAATCCTTGTTGATTTTAATATCAAATACACATAATAAAATGTTAGGGAATTAGGACTGGAGAACTCAAATCTCAGCAACAAATTAAGAACAAAAATGAAGTATTTAGGTTAAACTGCTATTCCAATATATAGGGAAAATCGTCCATTTTTTTACGTTACTTCAGAGATAAAAATAAATAAGACAACTCACTAGCTTCATCATTAACGATAGATTTACTTTTATGAGCAAAGAAGACTGTTTGTAATCAATGTAGGAAAAATAGGTTTTATTTGTCCTGATTCACCTTTTAAATATCTAATTCACCAGAAGACTGCAAAGTTGTGTTTTGTTCAAGTACACAAAATGGTTACTGGTTATTGATTTCAATCTTATATTATTTTTTAATTCTTGAAGTGTGCACACAGTGGAAACATAATTCATGAAGCTCCTGACGTTACCAGATTTGGCTAAAGTGACAATTGTAACAGATCTTACGTTCTTTATTTGATGATGCTTAGGCTAGTTGATTCATATTACTTATGGACTAGGCTGCAAAAGACATTAAAGCACGTTATGTGTTTTATTTTGCGTGTGCTAGAGCTTTCAACTGTGAAGCTTTAAAAGGAACACGAAAATCATATTTGTGTAATGTATTCTTTATTTTACTCGAGAAAAAAGGACGCCCCCTTTACCTTTATTGAACGCTCTCTATCAACGCTCTCTCTCTCTTTTTAACAATTTAAAAGTCAACATACATTCTCTTCTCTTTCCCTTTTTACCAACTGAGGAAGCTTCACCGAAAGGGTAAAACGTTCTGGCTTATGAATTATTTCCCGTTTTTCAGATGTTTGGAGTAAATTTGCTATACTAACAAGCAATCACCGACTTAATGGCTGGAAAATATGACTATTTTGGTAGGTGGTGAGGTATTGCATCAGATCCGGTAATCAAGAAGCCTCAGAATGGGATCATTTTGCCGTGCTGTTTTCTTGGATCCGAGTAGTCGTTAAAGTGTTTCTATTCTACCAAAGTGTTCTATCCGCTATGAGTATACTATTTCATCATTATTTTAGCACTCCTATTATCCTTGTAATATTCTTGCACTTCACACTGAAAAAAGTCTTAGCGTTCACTGTTCCTTACCTGGTCTTGAAATCGTCGGATACATCCGTAAGTTTACCGCTCTAATCAATACAGATACGTACTTCTGTTTGGACGCTTAACTGCACCTCTTCTGTCGAAGCTTCTCTGATTTCTCTTACAGCTAACCTTTTGAGCAACTGATGCAACATTATAACACCTTAAACAGATTAGCTTTGAAGCCGGACAAGTTTTCATCTCGACAAGATAAAACACTCAGAAATTATGGCTCTTTGTCTCAGCATTTCCTCACAGGTTTCACAAAAAAATCAGAATGGAGAGTGCTTCATAGATGATGTACTATATTGCCATGACCTTTGTGAGAATTAGTGTAAAAATCATCCAACTCTACTGACAAAAACAAATCATAACTATTATCCAATTCTAGATCGGTACACCCCTGGATTCCTCATAAAATAATGCATATTCCGGTAGATTTTCAGAAGAAAAGACTAAATGCTAGATAAGGCTCCTACAAAGTGCCCTACCATTTCTGCTACCGTGGAATCAGAGATTGCTTGATAATATTACTTCCAATCGATACCCAGGGAACAGCAACAACAAAAGAAAACGGGGTGGAGACCTAAAAGGTCAGCAAAGGCTCTGACACATTATCATTCATTTCGCTGTATGATGTGGTCAACATAAACTGTTAATAGGCGAGAAAAAAGACAAACTTTTACGGTCACTAACAAATTGATAATGTTAACGCATAACACGGCAGAGTTCTTGAAGTTAAAGAACCTCACTAGTTATATTAGCATTTAGGATTTTGATTAGCGCTATATTACTCGTTAGGATTTTGATTATCGTTATATTAGCCGTTAGGACTTCGATTATCGTTCCCTTACGGATTGATCTGGTATAGTAAATTATGTTTGCTGGTAAAATCAGTTGGTAAAAAACAGATATATTCTTTTGAAAGTAAACAAAATGGAATGACCCAATGAAAACTATACAAAGGTTAATATCTTCAGGTTTGTAATTTTATATTTTTACCAATTCTATTTGAAAAAAGCGTGTTTACTTCAAAAATTATGTCGCGTAATTGCATTCAATAAGAACTTAGATAGCGATGATGATGACAAAACCTTGTCGAAACGTTGTACATTTGCTGTCATGTTAAGCTTATATTAAAGTTTTTCTTCATTACCCATTTAAGCCGTCTCCAGCCATTATTAGATAGCTTTTATTACCTTCTGTTTGAAATAAAAACTATATATATAAGGGTTTTTAAATTCCACTAGCATATTATAGTGATATCGTTGTTTCTTTGATAATTTTTTCTCCAACATGTAATAATAACAATAAATACTTTTGTGTAAAGAAAGCAACAAATATAATGATTTATAATTTATCGATTAATTAGAAAAGTTATCAGACAGCTCATGGTATCAATTAAATAAGTATTTTTAAAACTACCAACGAGTCGCTATAGCATAAGTTGCACTTTTAAATGCTGCATTTTAACATAGAATAATATAGAGCAAAACTAAAGAATTGATAGGTTACAGGAAAGTTACGAAAATAGTACCTACATATATTAATGAAGGTACATTATTATGTTTAAGTAATCTGAGATCTGATTTACTGTCACATTATTGTGTCTTATCTTGATGAAAGTCTTTCCACGTGTTGATGATTATGTTTTCATGTTCAAAACTGAAGTTACAGAACTGCCGCTTAAATACATAGTCAAACAGTTAACGAAATAAGTTTAATTTAAATTCGTCTTACAGGATATGCAACAATTTACTACAATTAACATCTATGTTTGTATATTTATTTGACGTTAAAAACAGGTTTGTTGGTAAATGTTCCAATGAAATCCAAAATTCTTCATTCATCGTGAAGATATACCGATGTAATTCATTTAGTATTTTGGGAAAATAAATTCGTAAGTTTACTATATAGTCTTAAAATTCTATATGTAATATTTGCAAATATGTTCTTAATACATAAGCCTTGGCCAACGTTATTTGTTGGAAAATTATTTTGTTACGTATTAGAATTTCAAATGGTCTGAAACTGAGCTAAATGATACCTTAAATTTAGTAGTTAAATTGTACTTTGGATTTAGCAGTTAAGTAAAAGTCGATATATAGTCAGTTTATGATATTTGCCAACAAGACTGATACACATAGTTTTCTTTTTCTTTTAACACAAATACGTTTTAATATACACAAAACAATAAAAGTTACAATAACAGTTATTACAAATAGTTATTACAAACAATGATTTATAAACAAAAGTTTCACAAACTTACAAGAAATATAAAGTCTTCTTTCTAGTCTGGAACTTCTTCGATATCTTACGAGGGTTCACGATGAGCGAGTTAATTAAGAGTTGACGGAGGTATAATTCACTTCACGGGGAGCTAGTTAGCTTTGTCCTTCGTTATTCACCAACCACACACGCCGAATTTTCCACGATGAAGTTATATAATGTTTTCGTAAAAGTACTAATGTCCGATGAGAATCCACCGAAGTTAAATGATTTGTAATGTTCGAACTTTGTAAATGCTCCTGGTCAAATATCTAAAGTTTTCGATTGATAAGCGTTAATCACAATTATAGTTATAGCTTCCGAAGTTTATAGCACACTGACTATAGCAAACTAATAATAGATACTCTTTCTTTGGCGTGTTGCGTTGGTTATATTTGTTGATGTGTGGAGGCTTTCTCGAAATTTCAGTTTTACGTAATAATACTGACGCTAACACAAGCGTTTACGTATACAAATATGTTGTTGATTCTTACTTCCGAGAATCTTCTACAACTTTGGAGAATAGGCGAGAGTTTCGCAATACATATTTAACACTATAAGCTTGATTGTTTGTTTTTGAATTTCGCGCAAAGCAACACGAAGGCTATCTGCGCTAGCCATCCCTAATTTAGCAGTGTAAGACTAGAGGGAGATATTATAACGACCTCGCGGCTGAAAGGGCGAGCATGTTTGGTGTGACGGGGATTCGAACCCGCGACCCTCAGATTGCGGGTCAGCGCCCTAACCACGTGGCCATGCCATGCCACGTGGAAACCAGTTAAAAAACTAATGTCCAGGCCTCATTATAAGCTATATAAACTTAATCTAAACAAACGGTGGTATTAAAATAAATATATGATAATAAATTCGTCACAATTTGCACAAAGGGAAACACTGTTGTTTATAGATTCATGTTATTGTGTAATGGGTGTACGGGCAGCCTGGGTTCTTAGTCGTTGGGTTCGACTTTACAATCGTTACTAAGAAGTTTATTTGGATTTCGAGTCGTGCTTTCTCGGGCGGAGCACTCAAGTGAACCAACTCGAGGAAGTTTACCTGTGGAATAAAGAACTGGCATAGAGACAAATGATTACAAATCAAATAGTCTTATATTATACAATGTTGAGCATTTCATCTATATCGAAACTTTCAAGGTTATTTAGACTGCTTCATTTAGTTTTACAGATTACAGTGCCAACCAAAGTAGGGATTGAAAATATTTTGAAACATATCGAACTAGTATCACTTTATTTTTCGTGTACTTTCTATTGCAGCAACAATCCTTACTTTCCGTTAAAATTATAATTTTTTTCTGTTTATTTATCTTTATTGGTTATGCCGAAGACACAGAATTGAGATAAAAGAGAAGTTAAAAATCGCAAGGTTTGGAACATGGGTCGAGAGTCTGCCTGGCGTTTCTTCAAATTTCAGTGTATTTTTCTTTGCTTGATTTTACTGTCAATAAGGTATACTTAGTCAAATATTTCGATGAGAAATTATAGAATATTTTTCATATTACTTTATGACTATGATATAAAAGTTTAAATATATCTCTCATTAACAAGTTAAATAACCTTTTAGTGAGTAAATAAAAGTGACACATCTGTATGAAAATACATATGATGATAAAAATTTCAGTTCCATAATATAACGGTCCCGTAAATAAAATATACTAAAATTCAACTGAATAAAAATAATTTTGATATCAAACGTTCTTTATATTTGAAGCAATTTTTGTTGGTTATCAAGCACAAAGCCACAGAATGGGCTATCTGTGCTCACCGCGAGTATTAAAACTCGATTTTTAGCGTTATAGGCCATCAGACGTAACTGCTGAATCACCATGGGGCGATCTTTGGAACAACGAAAATATAATGATTATTTCATTATATATCTAATAAAACAGGTAAACATATTTTTCTGCAAATAGAAATCAGTTTTCCATGGTGAAAAGTATCAGGAACTCAGATATATCGTTTTATTACACATTAGTGAACTGTGTGTATATGTAGTATATGAACAGATATGACGTACTTGATATACCAGGCAGCTCATATTTACTTTTTCTGTTTCTTCTGAAGAGTCACTCAAGAACCACACTTTATGTTCGAAAACCCGAGAAAGCTTTCTTAGCGCTTTAAAACCTTATTTCACTCCGTCCACTTAGCGGAACGTCGTTGTCGTGCACTCGAAGTTTTAGGTGATGTCATGGTTATCTCACAGCACGTTGCAACAGACAGCGGATACTAGAGAACATGCCGTGGGTTCCTAATCAGTCCATTTGTCTGTCAATTTCTATTACTCGTTCCTGTAGTGGCTACCGAAATACGTCTTTTCCAGATTGTCACCTGAATCAACGGAAATTTTACTGCAACAAAGATATATATGCATTTTACTTTTGACTATATTCCCAAAGAATTTAAGTCTTGAAACCATCAATATAATTCTCAAACAGCTTGAATTCTGAACGAAACAACAAGAACAACAACAACAAAAAAAAACAGTTTGTTCTTCATAATACTTCGAATACTTTTGTTCCCAATTAATAAATTAAATATTTCACGTTAGGTATATTCGGTATATTAGAGCAAAAACCATATGAGAAGAATGTGCAGAGGGTCGTCAGATATGATTTATAGAATAATGCCTGATGTGTTTTCTAGAGTAGTTATGCGACAATCTGACGTCTTGATGGCCATGGTCATCATAGTTTCTTTCTTCGTTAGGGTGGAGACATACTCGGAGGAAATGAGAGGCATTACGTTTTGGTACATGAATTATACTACGAAGGATAAAATTACCGGTTTGCGTGTTTTCCTCCTGATAATATCCACAAAGTTACAAAGAAGGTGACCTTGGGTGGGACAGTCGATGTAAAGTACCTAAAATAGCACAGATTGTGAAAGAGTCATTTGATGAAGAGCAAATAAAAAATAATGTTTTTAATCTATTTGTACAAAACGAAAGTTTTTCTGGAATTCAATTTCTTAAAAAAGTTGACAGATATGTTTTTAGGATTTCTCTAGAAAAACAACAAGATATTGTTAACTGGCTAAGGGGAATATACTCTTCAGACGCGTAATCAAAAAATGGGTGTCGTTTTTCTGCAGATCTCATATTTATCATATATTAAGATAACTTACCTCATTACTTATGATTAGAATAATTTCTACAGCATGTATTTTGTTTGTGAACAAACGACAGCGTGAAGTTTTGACTAGCAGTCCATATCTGAAGATTATAGCACATAGACTGAGGTATTTTAACTTGTTCTCGTTGGTTTACCCATATATAGTTTACAACAACATATGTTTATTTCTACATCTATATAAAGTCGTGGTCTACCTAACTGTCTGTAAAGCCGTCATTCAGCCCAACTGAATCAGTTTTTGATTAGTTAGCAAGCTAACTTATTTTATCGATCGGTTTGACTGTACATATCTGTTCAGTTAGCTAGCTCTGATTAGCTTGTTAGTTAACTTTGTCTCTTCGTACTTGCTGGTTATTTAGTTAGCGAAGTAAATGTCTAAATCTCTCTATTTTGAAAAATGCTTGGTATCTTCATATGTAATAAGTAATCTTTGATACCTTTATTGTCTTTACTCTTGCTTGCTAGTTTAATTATTTTGGTAAATTGGTATACATTGAAAATAGTCCGCTATGAGCTGTGATATTAAATAGTATATAAAATATTGTGAATTGTTTTTACACTTGCGCATGTTTATTACACGTTTTTTTCGATAGAAAATCGTTTCGAATATTATTTGTGAAGTTAGGAAAACAAATAGGTTCAAGAAACAAATTTAACACCAAAATACGATACCCTCTAATCCGAGTGTTTTCGAAAGATGGACCTTTCGAAGGCACTCGGGTTATAGGGTATTAAAATTTTTGTGCTAAATCGAATATTATTTGCATGGTGTCTAACATTATATCCAAATATGTAGACTCTAGAAATTATGAAAATGTAATATCATTTATGTGCTCAACTGAAATTCTCTCCAGTTATATCTCATTAACCAATTTTAAATTTGATGTATCTAATTGCTTCCTTAATTGTAGATGTGACAAGCAATAATAGTCTATACTGCACCGGTAGAGGGCAGCAGCACTTCAACGATGTGTCTTTCACTCATTGTAGAATCGATAACATTCACGGATGTCTAAAAATAGCATCTAGACCGACAAGCACCGGTATTGATTCGACTGTCTTTCGCGTTTACTACCATAAAGTTTCGTCAAACTACCTTGAGAAGCACGTTGCTGGCTCGGTAAATTAAAGTCACTGAAGAAATGAGTAGTAATATCATTTGATAAACTCCAAATCATCTGAATGGTCTGAGACCGTCCCCTCGCTCAGATAGATTTTAAAAGTCGTAATAAACGAGATTTTTTTGTGAAATCCTTACATGTGAAACATTTCAAAATTCTCATTAACGAACTATTTGTTATAGCTAATCGTCATGTTAGTTTATGTACATGCTTTAACCTTACCAAATGTATTGTTATTAAGATTTTAACTTTAATTTTTATTCCTCTATTTAATCCTATTCCTGATACATAAAGCAACAATCATACAGTTATATTTTTAAAGATACCTTCCTGGTGTTGGTATGAAAAACAGACATTTTACTTTGTATCAAAAATACCATTACAAAGTAGTAGTCCAACAGAAACAGACCATGTGCGAATCAAACCTTTTTATTTGTTAAAGTAAATATACACATCTCTTTTTTTTATTTGAGGACTGTTTGTTACCCACCATCATCCACTGTAAATAATAGGATATTTCGAATTTTCAGCCTGAATAGCACTTTATGCGATGTATGGGCTAAACTGACAGGTCAGAGACACCAAAGTTCAGAAATAGCCATTTCTAATTTCGAACTCATGATTTTAGGGAAGTTTACCAATCAGCAGCACCCACAGCTTTCGTGGCTACTGTGAACCCATTAGCAAGGTTGATTTCATAGCTGTAACTCCCCTAGAGTTTTGTAAATACATCCTCAGTGGTATACTGAGTTCGAACTTTGGACCTTCGGATATCCACAGCTTGACATGATAACTACTAAGGCCACGCCTGTCCTCCACAGGCTATGACGTTTTACTGGTGTTTTTTAATTTGAGCAGGATTTTCTATGAGCTAGGAATATGAAGAAAAATAGAATTAAACGTAATTACTAGTCGGAGTTATGAGATGTAATGGTCTTAATTTGATCAATGGACATCTCATAAGAGACCGTAAAAGTTACTAATTTCATAAACTTTACTTGAATATGGATTCAAGTATCACAAATACAAATAGTACGAAAACATTAAATATTTTAATTGCTACTTTTGCTAAGAATAAAGCAAGTCTTCACTATAAAATTTCATCAAAGATACCTGTTTAAATATTAAACCATGACATTTAAACTTCATGGATTTTAAAACTTCAGACAGAATTATTAATCACCATAAAATCCAATCGGCTACGTTTCGACAAAATACCCATATTAATTCTAAGTTCAGTTTTTCTCTTTTTTTTTGCTATACCGCCAGAGCTCATATTGTCAACCTTATTAGAACAACTTGATTGATAGAATACTTAAGGTCAGTGCTTTTCTAGCTACGTCGAGCTAACCCATGTTCCGTTCGCTCAAGGAATCAAACAACGGATGTAGAAATTTCATAAGGATTATTCTGGTGTTCTGTGAGAAGACTAAGTCTAACCAACTTCAAAGTGCATGTTTCGTCTTTATCCCCATTGAACAAGACACAGAGGAATGAGCTAGAAGAACCAAATTAAACAGATCCTGATTCATTGCTTCTTTTTTCTTTTCTACCATCAAGTGACAATTCTCTGGAGCTTTTGTTTTTCTCTCGTTACTTTCAGATAACCGTTGAGTATTCAGTTCGTTTTTCATAACTTGTAAAAAAAATCGTATTTTGCTGTATAAGCTCAAACTCGGATATTTTGTCTATAGTACCTTTTATGATTTTCCCTTCCAAAGTATATTACTTATTTGCATTAATTATTACACTGAAGTTAAGTGTTAGACAACAAAGATAGAAAAGGGCCAATTTTTAATGGAGGAGAGAGTTGGTTAGTATCCCGGCGGCAAAACGTTTTTTTATTTATGACAGATATTTTTAGTGATGAAAAAATGAACAAGATAACATCCACGTTCGTAAACATTCTATCTGTATTTAGAAACATTCCAGAAGAATTAATAGTTTAAAGATAGATTCACGTTAAAAAACTGAAATAATATTGCCTTCTAGTGACTTATTATTATTTTGTTCTCATTACGTTGCTTTAATAATATACCATTGTATACCTTTATTTTTATTGTATTTGTTTTATATGACCTTATTTTCTGTAGTTTAATCTAGCCTATGCGGCTTTCCCTATTCTAAAACCTTTTAGATTAAAAATATATATATGACGATTGCAGACTGTTAATTGATAATTTTTATGTTGTTAAACCATTCTTCTATACTTTACTTAACTAACTCAGAAATACTAGTACTTCCCTCTTATGATAAAACTTTAATTTACTATCCCATTATTTTTATTCTGAATATGATCTATTCTTTCTCGCTACCAATAATTTTGAAGTGGCCTTATCCGATTGGTGTGTTAGAGTGCAGAACATGTTGATATTTCATGTAAATAGGATTTCAGTCCTTAGTGATTTTACGACTATATCATCAATCTGGAGAACCCTCGTTTGCTTTGTAAACAACAGTATTCATAAATAAATTAGAACACTTTAGCAGGTGATTAATATGATTTATATATCAAAAATAATTTTTATTTTAGCTGTATGTGAACATGAAAAGTTTGTTAAATATTTTCTTAGAAGAGTTAAAGTAGCTTGATGATCTAAATACTGAGGAACATGTGTAATTGAAGTATAACAAAGCTAGTAGTTAAAAATGTATATTTTTGTCAGATATGTAATAAATTTTTTGTTCTGAATTTATTGTAATATCAACGTTTGTTTAGATTAAGTTTATATTTTAAAACATGCGTAGCTCATAGTGATAAATATGTATTGCGAAACTCCCGACTATTCTCCAAAGTTGTAGAAGATTCTAGAGTAACAATCAACAATATATTGTTAAGACAGTGGGGGTCACGTGACGCTAGTAACACGTCATATTCTCGAACGTTCACGTCCCTTCCTGAAGCCTCGAGAGGTTACTAGATATGCGGTATTCTTGTGTATATAAGACCAGTAAGAAGTGGCGGCAACAATGTAATGTAATTGAACTGCGGACAGAGAGAGACGTATTGTTGGGTTGAGCGCGTGTGACGTTCTTTGTGAATTATAGCGTTTGTTTAACTTATAGTGTGACCGTTGAAATTAAGTGAATTGCAAAGTTGTATTCAGAAAGAATAAACCAGTTTTATTTAAGAAAGGTCTTGTATCGCTAAAGTTTCTTCGGAAACAAATTATACGAAAATTAACTAACGAACGGAGGCGTAACAAATTGGTGTCAGAAATGGGATAGAAAATAAAAATAAAAAGAAGATGGAAACGAGAGGCGGCAAATCAAACTACAGCTTAGCAGAGTTGATGGCAGCAATACAAAAACAGCAAAAGAAACAAGAAGAACGAGAAAATATACAAGAAGAGAGACAACAGCAGTTGCAAGAAAACCTGCAACAGTGGCAGCTCGAACAACAAAAGAAACTAGAAGGGAGATTACAGCAGTTGTTGGAGGAAAAAGAAAAAAAACAAGAAGAACGAGAAAATATACAAGAAGAGAGACA
>NW_013666417.1:118545-128542 GCF_000517525.1 Limulus polyphemus
GAGTTGATGATGGTGAAATGGAACCAGGTACAGATATTAAATCAGAGCAGGAGAAAGACCAAGATTTGATGCCAATAATTGATTTTCTAAAAGCAAGTGTTTTGCACACTGCTTGAGAGAAGGTGTCTAGTCTAAGCCCTTTGACAAAGAACTATTGGGCACAATGGGACCAGTTGAAGCTTGAAGATGGTATTCTTCTCCGGAGATGGGAAACTGCAGATGGGAAAGTGACGACCCGGCAAATGGTTATACCGAGAAAGTTACGGGAAGTTGTGTTGCATCAATCCCATGATAGTTTAACAGGAGGACATCTTGGAATTAAGAAAACATTGAGTCACCTACGACACAGATTTTACTGGATAGGTATGAGGCAAGATGTGGAAGAATGGTGCAGAACATGCAGTACAAGTTGTGCTAAAAGGGGACCCAAGCATAATGGACGTGCTCCAATGAAGCTATATCAAGTTGGCGCACCAATGGAAAGAGTAGCCATTGACAATGCTGGTCCTCTGCCCCAAACTCGTGCTGGAACCAAGTACATTTGTGTGGTGATGGATTATTTCACCAAGTGGCCTGAGGCATATGCAATACCAAATCAGGAAGCTACAACTGTAGCCTCAGCTATTAGTGATTTGTTCTTCAGATTTGGTATGCCATATGAATTGCATTCAGATCAAGGCCGTAACTTCGAATCAGCTGTGTTCCGAGAATGCTGCAATTTGTTTGGCATCCGAAAGACCAGGACAACGCCACTTCACCCACAGTCCGATGGGATGGTAGAAAAGTACAACTGGACACTGGGACAGGAATTGGCAAAGTTTTTTAATAGTCTCCTAAGTTGTCTTCTCCATGGGAAGGCCCATATGACATAGTGGATCGTTTCCCAGACGTGACTTTCCGGATAAAACGTGGTCGGCAAAGTAAGCCAAAGGTGGTGCATGCCAACAGGCTTTGGTAGTATCAGAGTCCAGGACATTTCAGTTGGGATGAAGTGAACAATGGAAGAAATGACGCCGCTGAAGACGTGTCACCTGAAAAAGCCACTGTCGAAGAAGAAACTCTATTCGGTTTTGAGAAGGGAAACAGTGAAGCCGTTGATTAAGTTACTACCACTGATGTGACTGTTACCAATGATAGGACGTTTCCTGATGAAGCAGATGAACCCCATATGAAGCAGAAGCCAACAAGACGGAGACCAGTATGGAAGAAGATACGTCCCGTAAAATTAAGGGACTTTGTTGAATTTTAATTTTGTGTTTGTAAATTCTGTACATTTAATTAAGTTATTGTTTATTGGTTTAATGTAAGTGGCTATTGTTCGAGACAAACAATACTAAGGAAGGGACAGTGTTACGACAGCGGGGGTCACGTGACGCTAGTAACACGTCATATTCTCGAACATTCACGTCCCTTCTTGAAGCCTCGAGAGGTTACTAGATATGTGGTATTCTTGTATATATAAGACCGGTAAGAAGTGACGGCAACAATGTAATGTAATTGAACTGCAGACAGAGAGAGACGTATTGTTGGGTTGAGCGTGTGTGACGTTCGTTGTGAATTATAGCGTTTGTTTAACTTATAGTGTGACCGTTGAAATTAAGTGAATTGCAAAGTTGTATTCAGAAAGAATAAACCAGTTTTATTTAAGAAAGGACTTGTATCGCTAAAGTTTCTTCGGAAAGAAATTATATGGAAAATTAACTAACGAACGGAGGCATAACAATATGTATATACTTAAACGTTGAAATGTAGCTCAGTATTGTTAGGTAAGGTTGAATGTTCTAGAAAACCTTCCCACAGCTATAAATATAACCAACGCGATGCGCCAAGTAGAGTGTCTATTATTAATTCGCTATAGTCAGTGTGCTATAAATTTCGGAAGCTATAACTGTGATTGATATAACGCTTATCAATCGGAAAACTTAAGATATTTGACCAGGAGCATTTACAAAGTTCGAACATTGCAAATTATTTAACTTCGGTGGATTCTCATCAGACATTACTATTTTTATGAAAACATTACCTAACGTCATCAGTGAAACTCGACCTGTAATCATCGTGTGATCAGCGAGAACTACAGGGCTAGCTAGCTCCCTACTAATTGAATTGTACCACTATCAACTCATAATCAACTCGCTCATCGTGAACCCTCGATAAGATATCAAGGAAGTTCCAAACTAGAAAGAAGACTTTATATTGCTTGTAAGTTTGTGAAACTTTTGTTTATAAATCTTTGTTTGTAATAACTATTAGTAATAATTGTTGTGTGTATATTAAAACGTATTTGTGTTAAAAAGAAAACTGTGTATCAATCTCGTTGGCAAATATTACAAACTGACTATATATCGGCATTTATTTAAATACTAAATCCAAAGAACAATTTAACTACTAAATCTAGATTATCAGTTAACTCAGTTTCAGACCATTTCAAATTCTAATACGTAACAGATATAGAAGACTGTTTAGTGTAGATAGTATTATTAATTAATTTATTTTGCGTTTGTAATTCATCAACGTCGAGGCTATCAAATGTTGTGTGCAATCCACTGATGTCGAGGCTATAGAACGTTCTAGAAGGCCTAAGTGATAGACTATAAATGACGGCGACCAGACGAACGGGAACAGAGAGAAAAAGTAAAGTCACGCGAAAGAGAAGATTGGTCAGAGCAACGTTAAACGTCGTGGGAGTTAAAGGTCTAATGGTTGATATATTAGAGTGACATTAACAATTTTGAAAAAGATAAAGAGAATAAGTTCTCTCAGTTCTAAAGTAATTGAACCCGCCTCAGTGGACTTTGACAAAAGGCAGACAACTATTGGAAGTACGAAAGCAGACGATTATTGGAATTACATGATACAACCGCGTTAACTCAACAACAACGTAATTGAACTACACACGAATGCTACTGCGATAGAAATAGAGAGAAAAATAGATAGACTTATCAACTGAATTCTAAAGCAATTGAATTGGCCTAAGTGGACTTTTGACAAGAAGAGAACTGTGTAGTGGTTAAAATATGAGTATAATCTAAATAGCATAAAGAATTTTGTATGTATGTTCAACTTGTTTCTAATATATATAATATTTGAAAAAACAAGTGGAGTGCGTGCTGTTCGTTTATTGTCGAATTTATCGCCAACAAGTTACAGACACCTACTGTTGAATAATCCTTAGCCCAACACACACATATACTTACATTAATATATACTACTAAAAAGTGAGTTTCTAACAATTTTACAAGCACATTTTATCCTGTACGACATATATTTCCGTATGCTAGAAACCTAAAAACAAGCCTTAAATGGTATTAAAATGTTATAAACGTTTATTTATGCTTTAAAGGTGTAAATTCGATAGCACACTTTAACCAATCTCTTTTCATGAGCATGCAAAAACTGACTGGGCTAGGGACTAATTTTGATTGAATATTTCTACTATTTATTTGATCATTCAAATTTCCACTAAACTTAAAATATACACTACCTTGTGAAAAGTTATTTTTCATGCGTCAATCTAAACACATTCCTGACTATTTAATAACTTTTAAATAGGAAATCAACTATAGATTTTAAAACTTTATTCAGGAGCAAGTTTATAGATTATTAAGTAATGTCGAAATTTACACAATAAATAAGTTAATTAAACTTTGGGATTTTTAAAAAATATAACGTAAATTCATAAATATTGACTACTTTTTCAAAAATGATACCTAAAATCTGCTAAATCGATTAAAGGTTCTAATATTAGAACAAACGACTCTAACGAAACAATATGATCTGTTTTCTCTAGACCAGCCGTTCATAATACCATTATGTGAACTAACTGAATTAACTCACTGGGAAATACTGTCACCTACAATTCCATCATTTTTTAAACAAATGCCTTGGTAACTTTATCCTATTGTAGATGTGTAAGAATTATCGTTTTTAAAATTCTAATTATCAGCTAAAATTTCATTCATCATAGAGATGTTATCGCTCGATACAAAGTGATTACTTCATTTCTCTTATTTGATTTTAGAGTAACCTTTCCATTATTAGTTCTGAAGCATCAGAGCCAGTTTTCTTTAAACTAGATAAAACGGAATTTAAAGTTTAAGTAAGGAAACTAGACAAAAGTAATCAAAATATTTCTGTTTATACTTCATGGAAAGTTAACCATATTTCAAATTTTATATTAATAATTCAAAAGATATAAAGCAATCAGCACATTTTTAGTTTTATACAAGATATAGAAAAATTAAACTTTCATCAAAAACTTTTTTCGTCATAACTTAAAGTTTAATCAATGTTCATGAATGACCGACTGTGGATTAAAATTATAAATAATATTCAACGTTAAACTAGTACACAAATAAAAACATTTTATTTAGGCCTATCTATGACCTTCAAAAAGTTGACGACTCTACAAGTTTCGACGTTACAGCGTCATCCTCAGGATTATCTAAAATCGAGTGTAATTTATGTTCATGAAGTTTGTTAAGTTACTTGTCTACATTTAGTCTAGACTTTATCATTACAAGTTTCAGTTACCCATTTTAGATGTTTAAAATTCGGATAATAAAAATATTCAGCTAACTTAAAACTAATTTGAATTGTTTTTCAATTTTATGCTAAAAGGAGTGCATTGAATTTATCCCAACTTCAACGAAATGTTCTTAACTTTTGATTTTGAATACTTCTTGAAGATACAATAATCCTAGAATAGTGTTTTAATTTTGCCTTATTCAATAAAATTTCGAAAACGTTTGTTTTAAGGAAATTTCAAATGAAAAAATTGTAGTTTTGTAAAAGAACAATAAGTTACGTACGAAATGGATTGAATCACGTTTTTTTAGCAATGATTTTACCTTTATCTATTGTAAGGCTTTGTACCCAAGTTATTTTATTATCACTTAGGATTTACTACTAATAAGAACAATAAGGTAGCTCCTGGTAGCTAGACAAAAAGCAGATACAAATATGCGGTATTTTTCCGACTTAAAAAGTAAACTATGAATGACAAAAAAGTTAGAGAAAAATTCTTTATAAAGTAGAAAAGCACGCGAGCTATGGTTTTCTTTTATGAATTACTTGTTGAAGTAATGAAATAGTTCTCTTTATATAACTGGTCCGCTTCACGATGCCAACAAGAAAATTGAATTATTATCATTTCAAGTAAGCTTTGTTGTAGGCCACTGCCAGGTTAAGTGTTTAGTCAAGTCAGTTTTGCGAGAAAACGCGTTACGTGTTAGCCCTAATGTTATTTTGTACTAACTTATTTAATACCATTTTCCTACCGGATGTTCCTATTAGATGGGTGGCATTTACTAAAGACAAATATATGAAATCCATTAAACACTCAGCCCGTTGTAAGAGCTTATAAAACAGTCTCGATGTATCATTCAGCTTAGTTTTTTTCTTAGTCCGCCTTAGCTACAGTGCCTTGAAAAAGTCTTCACCCCCTGTGCTGGTAATCAATTTGAGTTATTTTCTTGTGAAAGACATAAATGAAATGACAAAAATTTTTTATTACATTAACCTTAGACCAGTTTCTAATGATTACAAATAACAAAAGGTGTATTGTTACTCACTTAAATGATATAACACAAAACAAAATCTTGAAAACACATGTTGCAAAAGTCTTCAAATCCTAACATGATTATGCAATTAATATTTGGTTGAAGTTCCTTCTACAGAAATGACAGCTGAAAGTCGTTTTAGATAAACCTTCACAAGCTTTGCACAGTATACTAGAGATATTTTTGCTCACTCCTGCTTACAGATATCCTCCAGTTTTTGCCCCCCCCAATGGCACAGCGGTATGTCTGCGGACTTACAACGCTAGAATCTGGGTTTCGATACCCGTGGTGGGCAGAGCACAGATCGCCTATTGTGTAGCTTTGTGCTTAATTTCAAATAAACAAACAATCCAGTTTTTGTAAGTTGAAAGGATGTCTTCGATGCACAGCAATTTTCAAGTCTTTCCACAGATTTTCGAGTGGGTTTAGGTCTGGGCTTTGGCCTGGCCAGTCAGGGACTTTAATTTTGTTTCTCCGAAACCATTCTTGGGTTGCCTTTGATCTGTGTTTGGAATCATTGCCCTGTTGAAATGTAAACCTTCGACCGAGTTTTGGTTTTTCAGCTCACTTCTTCAGGTTTAACTCCAACATCTGTGTATATTTTGCACTGTCCATGATCCCTTGAATGCATACAAGTTCTCCAGTACCAGCTACAGAAAAAACATCCCCACAGCATTATGGACCCACCACCATGCTTAACAGTTGGGATTGTATTTGCCGGGTCATGAACAGTGTTGTGTTTCTGCCATACATACCGTTTGTTATTTAACTCATCTGACCTGAGAATTTTCGCCACATTGTTGTAGGGTTATTGAAATGTTTACGAGCACAGTCCATTCGCGATCTAAGATGCATCTTAGTCAGTAGTAGTTTCTTTCTTGCCACCCTACCTACTATTGTCGAGGTGTATACAGTAACTCCAGTTGCTGCTATTGAAGTCTGCAGCTCCTTCAGTGTCACTGTTGGCTTGACAGCCGTTTCTCTGACGATTTGTTTCAGCTTGTTCGAGCGCAGACATTTTTAGGGCGACCTGATCTTGGCAAGGTTGAGATAGTGTGACACACTTTTCATTTCTTCACAACCAATTTTACATTACTTAATTGCAAATTGAGAACCTTTGAAACTGATTTATAGCCTTCTCCGGAATTATGTTTCTGAACAATCTTGTCCCTTAGGTCTTTAGAGAGTTATTTTTTCACCATTCTCAATATGTAACAGTAAACCTTAATTTTAACTTTCAAAATACTCTGCTTAAATCAATACTGATGGCTTTATACGACCTAAAGTATTTTTTTCACATGACTCTATAACATACTTTGGTATCTGATAGAATTGTACAGAGCCACTTGTATTTATTTTACCAGGGTAGTGACGTAAAGTCAAATCAACGATGGTAAAAGCTGAGGGGGTGAAGATTTTTGCAACATGTCTTTTCAAGATTTATGTGTGTTATATCACTAAATTAGGTAACAATGCACCTTTTATTCTTTGTAATCTTTAGAAACTGGTCTGATATTAATATAATAAGCATCTTTGGCCATTTTAGTTATGTCTTGCACAAGAACATACCTAAAATTTATTACCACCACAGGGGGTGAAGACTTTTGCAAGGCACTATAAGTATCTAATCAAAAACACCTTGGGTGTGAAAAAAGGGTGCGATCAAAAAGGAGTCAGTGTGCCACTTAAAGGAATGAAATCGAAATTGGGGGTCAAACTTATAGCACTCATAAGAATCTTACAACAAATATTCGTTATTTGTTAGCCAGGCCACATTTTTTATTCAACTTGGGGCATAATGGTTGGTAAAACAAAAAATGCAGCGTAACTAACTAATGAATGAATATTTCTTGTGAAATACTTATCAATGCTATAAGTGTAGCTACCAGTATGGTCGCCAATTTTGATTTAATTCTTTGAAGTCGCACGCTGAATCCTTTTTTGGCCGCACATTTTTTTCACACCTAAGGTGTTTTGATTACATATTATGACTTTTTGTCAATACACACCAAAAAACCACACCAAATTAGAAAGTGACACTCGATAGTAACCAAAATTAGCTTTAGGATCGCAACCCTATTATTCGGAACAGACCTTTACTTTACAGAACCAACCAGATTTTTAAAAATGTTTGGTGGTGGTTTTTCCTCTCTAAAACAGTGTTAGTAGCTCCCTTTATAGTAACCCCATGGATATTAGATTAACAGTTTCTTGTCATTATCCCCATGTAATCGGTACAGCCGTATCAAGCATCATTATTTATGCTAATTGCTTAAGCTAATATCACCCGACGCTAAACACTTTATAGTTAGAATATTTTCATAAAATGTAGTAAATTTGTGCTGAGAAGTTGGTAATGAATAATAACCGTCCACCCGTATGATTATTTTGAAAAGTTGAGCTAAAAACTGCTAATCTAGTTTGCTTGGCCTAACCAATACTTATGTACCTGCACGTTCTTTCGCCTTCGAGTTTTGCTGCTCTAAGTCAGCCGCCTTTCATCCGAATGATAAAGAACTAAAAACAGTCCACTCTTACTCTTAGGTGAAGCTCAGGTAAAAATGTTAGGCATATAGCTCATGTGACTTTTTGCGTAGGCATGCGCCAAAATTTTCGTTAAATTTGAGCGGTTTTTGTTGAATAACTTTGCACGTGTGGCTTATATTTACACCAAATGTATTTTGGCCGTAAGACACGCTTGAAGCTTGGCAAAAAGATAAGTCAGCAAAATATGTTAAAATAAGATAAAAATCCCTTCTTATAACAGTGTTTTCATTGTGGAACCTTTGTTTAAATCATGATTTAAAATGAATTGTAGTAGAAGAAACAATGAATTTAATATGTTTGATTTTAGAAGTATCAACTCAATTTATAAACCTTATGAATATGCTATTTTTCGCTCTAGAAATTATAATAATTTTATAGTAAATAACATAACCTTTTAATTGTTTTAGTAGTGTTGCTATAAAAATCTGTGGAAATGAGTTTATTAATATTTTCATTTTGTTGTTTTTAACGAATTTGTAATTTTTCTTTATAATTTAGACGAATTACATATATTCTAAGTTCACCTAAGATTTCGGCATATTGGTTTACTTCTTGAATAAAACAGTTTTTAAAACGTTGTTGTTTCAGTGATTTTATTGGCAATATTATTCACAAAATGTGTAACTATTATCAATGATTCGTTTTGCACAATAATCCAGAAATAAACAAAGTAAAAGCACTCAATTAAATTTTGTAATTTCTAAGATACAAACATACATTAGCAATGCTTTCTTGCTAAAAGTAATTAATGTTAATTCCTAATTCATTAAAAATGCTTACAAGTTGTGGATTACAAGCTGAGAAGTGACAGTTAAATGTAAAATTTTTGAACGGCTGTTAGCGTAATGAGAATATGTAGGCGTGTTAGAATTAGTCTTCGAGGTAATTTGATGGCAACTTTCCTTCCTGTATAAAAGCAAGAGGAATAGAAACACAATGGTACAAGTTCAAGTTAAATGTTATAACAATAGTTTTATAGCAACAATATAAATTGCAAAGTACTTTAAGTAACAACAGTTTCATCTGCAATATGGTAATTTTCTAGCATCAAATCGATTTTATAAAAATTGCAATAACCTAACGATATCGAGATGTCTTGTCTAAAAAAATCAATGGTTTTAGAAAGTCCTATATAGAATTTTCCACTTTGTATTTTAAGCTTTATTTCACGTGACGTTTTGAACAACTTGCTAGAAATTCTAGACAAAATAAAAAATAACACATTAATAATGTCTGATTATTTATTTCCTTTTTCCATCTTGTTCAGCATGAAAGACCAAGCAACTTTTTTTACTTTTGAAACTAAACTTAATTATTGAAACGTTTGTTAATATCGTATTTTTCTTTCTCTCTCGGATCACGTTGACAGACTGTGGAAGGAATTAGAAATACTTTAGCCATCTTCTCTTCTAGCATGTGAAGAAAGATTTATTTTGCTTGAAAAAATTAGATATATTAAGAGCGTAATTTATTGAAGTCACATGAGATGTAAACGTCAAAGAATAATCACCGATAGTGACAACGGTCTTACATGGGGTTTTGGATTCTATGTCTTTTCCCACCTCACATTGAACTATAAAATTATAACACTGATCAATGTGGCATGAAAATATTTCAAACTGTAGTAATTACTGAACGGTAAGAATGTCTTTTTAGCATACATGATTGCGTTAGTTATCTCAAAACCAGTTTTTATGTAAGAACAGTGAAAAGGAAAACTAGTTTCAAAGCGTTATTTTTTAGTTTCTTTTGATGCTTATATTTTTTTTTTGCTTAATAATTAAGAATAAAACAATTGTAAGCTTGAAATAAATTATAAGAGCCACTAATAAGAAAATCTCTAATTCCAGTAATAATAATTCATTCCTGGGGGGGGGGGGGGGGGGGGG